>NW_006209014.1:753722-766787 GCF_000334495.1 Tupaia belangeri chinensis | reverse complement strand
ATTTGCTGACAATAACATGTTTGTTGATGTGCTTGATTGAGACAATATACAGTGTACTCTGGATGGAAAATCTCATTTTGTATGCTGTAATGATGTACAGTGAATGAATGCAAATAAATAAATTGAAATAAATAAAAACTTATAATCAACCAAAAAAATAAAAAATAAAAATAAATAAAATGTGGGGGGGGGGGAAGAATAAAAAGAAATAAAGATGATGAGGAGGCGATGCAAAGCCAGCCAGCTGGATTTAACTTCTCTAGGAATCTAGTTTCTTTCTCTTTTATTGCCTGCCCCTGCAGGTGAACTCCAAATGGAACCAGCAATTGAAACTTCCCTGCAGATCATATACAAGAACAATTAGAGTCAGGGACCAAGGACCAGACAACTCCTGACTTTGAAATCTAAAGTGCCTGGGCTCAGTGAAAACTATGAGTTAAGCCAAATAGGCCCAAAATATATGGAAAATGCTGTCAAAAGAAGAGTTAGCACCAAAGGGCCACAAATAGGGCTAAGGGCACCCATTCCATGAGCCTAAATAGTAAAAGAATTCTTTTGACCATAAACTTCTTTGCAAAAAGCCTTATAAAAACCTGTGTGATGTAGGAAACAGAATCCCCCAAAATATAGCTAGGGTAGAGGCCCAAAATGAAATCACAAAATGGCCAAGTTTTAAGACATAGACACATCAGCTCAGCAGCAGCTCAAGAAATGGTTTGGCAGTAATGACTCAGTGATTGAGTTGACAAAGAATAAAGACTTTCTTCCTAGTCCCACCACATTCCAGGAAGAAGGTAATGATCTTTTTTTGCCCAAAGCTTTTAGACAAAGAGAGTCTCCTGGCATTTGTACTCACTTCAAAATTAGGAAAACAGCCGGATCCATCTAACATGTGTCCCCCTCCAGGAGGAGAAGCACAAGTCCCTCCTAAGAGCAAGCCCAAAGAAAGCCCTTCAGACCAAGATAAAAAAACACCTCACCCCAGTTCTTCTGTGGTAACCCATTTTCCGGGATCCCTCCTCTCTGGCAGCTGTTCTCTCCTTCAATATATTCTGCTTTACTATTGCTTTCTTGTGTCCACATCTCTAATTCTTCATGAGCATAAGACAAATAATTGGGTTCACTGCATTGAATATTGGACCCATGCACCCCAACTTCCTCTTACTTTCACTCAAGATGCTTACACTAGATTGGCAATATAAAAATAATAAGTATAACAAATTAGTCAATTCATGGTATTGTTATCAGATGGGGAGCTGGGGAGCATCATGATGGGATGCTCTGTTCATGGCCCATTTCTCTGGGATTAGAGACCCATCTTGAGATGCAAATAAAGCCACAGTCATGAGATAAGTATGAAAAATAGAAGTTTAATAGTACTCCCAGGAGAGGTCTGAGTGGGAAGGTTGTCAGGTGGAAACTGCACCAGGAATGGGGTTAGGTGTTACTTTTCTTGTTGGGTCTTGCCATGAATATTTAGGAGGGGAGGTCTGTCACAGTTGCCAGCTGTATTGCTTGTTTTCGTGAACTTTTGCTGTACTTGCACGCTTCTTGCCAGGTAAGGGGAACTCAAGTGCCCAAGTAAGTCTTATGCATGCCTGGTGTGGAGTTTGACAGTTTGAGCATGCACATAGAAACACTTTTGCTCAGACTCCTTGAGTGCCTCCAGTGGAAGGTGGGATATTGGCCAAGAGTTCGGGAGAGTGCCTGTGCACTAACGTATTGTTCTCCAGATTCTCTTATGACAGCTTAGGCACTAAAAGTTAGATAACTTTTCCCAGTTGGCACCAGGAGTCTGGCTGCAGCCCCTGATGGCAGTAAGTGATGTATCAAATGCCCTTTCTGCTGGTGTTTTAGGATGTCCTGCTTACATCAATCTAACTACCTATAACGTTATCTGAGGAGGTGATTATGCTCTAAGAAAAAAGAATTTGGAGTAGGATAAGGGAGGAATAAAGAGAATGAGGTGAAGGAGTTGCTATATTAAATATGGAGATCAGGTAAACTTTCTGGAGAAAGTGAGATAGGGGAATAAAACTGAAGGATGTGAAAGAAATATCCAGAAAGATATTGGAGAAAATAATGTTTTAGGCAAAAAACAATAAGAACAGATTCTACTGTAGGTAGAATGTTCTAGAACATCTAGACACCTAGAAATGGTGTCAGCATGAGTGGAGGGGAACAAGCAGATAGTGGTAGTAGAGGAAGTCAAAGCAGTACCACAGAGGGTGAAGATCAGCAATGCTTTGTGAGCTCTTGCAAGGACTCTGGCTTTACTTTTTGTTTGGTTTTGGTTTAGCAGGATGTAGGCTATAACATGCATAGGCATTTATAGGTCTCTATTGACAAATTCATGGCTCCATTTTTTTATTATTATTATTATTTTTAGTTTGTTCTTAAGTGTTGTTTCCTTTTTTGTTATTTATTTTTATTTTTCATTTCATTTTCTTTTATACATTCAATCACATTATTATTTGGCTTACAAAATGAATATTTCAACAGGTAAACATTTCTCTCTAGTACAGTTGATAAAACTACAAAATATCTTCAACTGATAATACCACATTTCTTTGTGCCATTAATGCTTTGCCTCTAAATTTTCTTCTAAATGTCCTTCCTCAGACCCTCCTCTTTCACACACACTATATCTGGTATTTACACCTATATATTGTGTTTCTATATCCTTTAGTCAGTTAGTTTCAGTCATAGAGTGTGGACACTCAGTATATATTAAGTAGGGACATACAATGCCTCTCCGCCTCTCCTTCATAGCCTGGCTTACTTCACTGAGCAGTAAATCTTTCATGGCCCCATTTAATATGACCGTAACTACGCAATCTTTTAATCTTTTTTTTTTTTTTTTTTATCAACTGCAAGTGACTTTTCTGCTAGCTAAACTTATATTTTCACCAGCCCTCTAAGATATCGATGTCTATTTCTACAACCATGCCTTGGCACATTTACTTGCACTACAGTTTATACCTTCTGGTAGCAAAATCCTCTCCTGTGCTAAGGTCTTCCTCAAGCCTCATTTTCTCTAATTCCACCCATCCACTTTATTTTCCATTTACTCATCCACAATTTTATTAAGTATTCACTGTTTTGCATCATTCTTTCATTTCATCACACGTTACTCTGTTCTTACAGAGTATGTGCTTCCTGAAGTTGGAGATCACGTCCCCTACTTTATCTAGATAAACCACCATTTACAGAGTGTTTATGTCATTTCAAGCACTGGCTGTACAGAGATGCATAAGATTCTATCCCTAACCTGGAGAAGTTCAATCTAGCAAGAGAATAACTGGAGTGTCAATAATGATCTCATGCAATCAATGTACAGCTATGATTCTGAGTGACACCATCCTGAACGGAGAGGAGATGGGGAACCAACATGCCTTAGATGCCAGCTACTGAGTATATTCACGTTTCTTATCTCATCTAACAACTGTAACAATCTGGAAGATAAGGTTTATAAACCTTATGTTAGAAGAGCCTGCTATAATACAGCAAGGGAGCCATTACATGTATTTTGGAAAGGGCACAAAAGCAGGTAGAGGAGTGGAAATGTTTTAAGGCAGCAAAACAGGGACCCTTCAGGCACACCCTGACTGGAGGCCATTGGCATGGAGAAGCTGTAAATGGGCCAAGGACAAGCGGAGTATCCCATGTGAGTGGCTAGGGGCACATACTGGGCTTTCTCTGGTTGGGCCTCAGCTGGGAGCAGGAGCAAAAACTAAGGAAGGTGTCAGATACTAACCAAAGCTGGGCCATTTTGGCCACTTGTTACAATGGTGGTTGTTTGGCTTCCTGAATCAGTTGCAGATAGCAGTCTGACTTCTTGTAAGCCTAACTTCTAGCAGGCTGGCTTCCTGGATGGGCTACTATAGATAATAGGTTGATTTTCTGGGCCAGTTACTGCAGATTGCACATCAGTGTTCTATGTTTATTTATGGCCTGCCATTGCCCCTTCACGTATTCATTCTTTCACTGTAGATCTATCAACAGTTGATTTAACAGCTCTCGAAGGTTCATGGAACTTTAATGAATTACTTTTTAAAATTTAGTTTCAAGATTATCTAGAGTATATGTACCAATTTTTATGCATTCATTTTATTAAAACTGATATATTAATAATTTGAGTGTTTCCCCTATTAAAATTTTTGAATATTCCAAATGTGACCTAAATTTTCTGCCTTGATTGAGTGGATGATATGTGTAGTGTAGAAAAGTCACTGTTGGATTTTAAAGAGTATAGTAACATTGTTATATACCATGGTTAACATTGCTAATTACCACTTTTTAAAAAGTTAGTCTGACTATATTTGTGTTCACATTCTTTTTTAAAAATTTTATTCATTATCGTCATTATTATTATTTCTTCAATTTCATCACAGAGCAACAGAGAGAGAAAGAGAAAGTTAGAAACAAGCTACCAAGTCCAGAACTTGAACCGTGGTGGACCATGTTGGAGTCTGGCGCCTTACCCACTATGCCACCTGCTGACACATATTCTTTTTTTAGAGAGAGATTTTTTTTACTAGAGGGCATGTACACTTGCTGGAGAGAGAAACAGAGAGACAGAAATGAGAAATCACCCCCGGGGGGATGACATGCCACAGTCTCTTCTCCATTCTCCTCTTCGGATCTTGGGCTTGTTTGCACGTGTGCCCAGCCTGAGTTTTAAGCTGCTGGGTCCAGGACTCGAACAGCAGTTGACAACATGGGAGGCCAGTGACATAACCATTATGCCATCTGTTGGCCCCATATTCTTTAAAAATTTACAGAAAATAAAAAGCTATAACTAGAATTCAAGATGCTATACATGATGTAATATGCATTTTTCCAAAAACAAAATGCCTTTTAAAATTCTCCATGACAAAAATGATAGCCACCAACCCAGAAAATGAAATTCAAGTATATGCTGAGAGTCTTTAAGACTACTATCAACATTGTGCTTTAGTACCTATTGTCTTGGTCACTTCATATGCAGGTGGCCAGAAAGTGGGCATTTGCTGTTTGTCTGCCTACATAATTCCTGCTTAGTGGTGTATTCCTCCACTCTCTCAGTGCTCATCCTCAGGAGGACATGTGTTACCCTCCTAGCTCTATAGGATAGATCCAGTCCTAAACCAACCAAAACAACAAGTTTTATGACCACAATGGTTGGTTCAAATGGGCTCATGACCTAAACTGGTTCAATCTCAGTAAATTTCAAGATGCTTAATGAGAATGTTTGAATACTCTTACATTTTCCTGTTGTGCATGAACCAGGAAGACTATAACCCAAGGGCAGCTGGTAACCATCTTACAACGAGAGTAAGAGCCTGAGAAGAAGGTCAGCAAAAATAGGGGCCAGAAGGTTGTGCAGTCTACGGTGCACCACCTCAATAGTCTGCAATGCAATTCCACATAGGAAGGTTTCCAGTTCAAGTATGGGGAACTCTGTGAATATGCCAGGTCTTTGCTTGCCTATATCTCAGGCTAACTGAAGACTGGGCGTGGAGCTCAGCCTTGGGACCCTGTTGAGAGTGTTATCGTCTTACCTTCTCTCTGTCTCTCTGATTAACGAAACACATAAACAAAAAGAAAACCAATAGAAATAAAGCACAGACCAGCAAAGAAATAGACCAGAGAGCAACTGACAACATTGTTAAAATTGGAATATTTTCTATTTATAGCTCTATAATTTTTTCCTAATTAGAAAATAAAGATAGGGAAATGAAAAGACAATATAAATAAAACTGAAGAATAAATCACCTCATTGCCCCTAATGATATCATTCAAAGATGACATAGCTAACATTTCAGAGGGCAGAATTTCAATAGGTAGAGTCAACTACTCGAAGACAGGATTATAGCTAGAAAATGACGGGTGTGTTGGGAGAGCAAACCAGAAGAGCCATACCATATTATACTTCACATCCATAGTAACAGTCAGAAATTACCGTGCAAGATGGAACAAATTTCTTCAGCCAAAGCCCTGTGACAAAGATGGTTCTTTCTTTAAGGAACAGCCATAACTACAGACCAAAGAACAGGATTTGCCTACAGACAGCATGAGAAATACAACTGATCGAGCCCAGGTGCAATGAAACAACTTTCCACATGGGCTTTTACCGTTAGTGAAAAACTACAAAATCAATAGCAGAAGCCAAAGTCAAGGCCATTGTTCTGAAGGGACACGCCCTCAGGAAGTTTTCCATCAAGAAATGTGCTTCTCAGCCCATATAGTAAGTGAAGTAGCAGCCATGTTCTTAGTGTGATTTCAGGACTGCAAGTTTCTTTTGATCATAAATGTGCTTTCACTTTAGTTAGCGTAATGGCTATGTCTCTGGTCTCTTATGTAGTAGACTGTGGTTCGAGTCCCGGACCTGGTGGCTTAAACTCACACTGGGTGCGTGTGCGTGCGTGCCCAAGATCCCGAGGGGAAAATGGAGGAGAAGGGATGCGGCATGGCCATCCCTCCTGGGGGGTGATTTCTCGCTTTCTGTCTCTCTGTCTCTCTCTGTCTTTCTGGCGAGCGCATATGCCCTATAGCAAACACCACTCAAAACAAACAAACAAACAAACAAACAAACAAAAAAACAAGAAGAAGAAATGTGCTTTCACTTCAAGCCTTTTATATGCCCTATTACTACTACTACTAATCTAAAACCTCTACCTCAGAGAAATTTTAGTGAGTTAGAGGACAAAGCCTGGTGTATTAATCTCTAAACAAAATGAAATTTGACTGAGCCAACATTACACAAATGAGCCAGAGATAGTTCATGTGTACTAGTCTAAAATGGCCCCAATGTTATTTACTCCTCAGTTGGCTGGGGTCATTAGTCCAAAGCCCTTCAACGCCAAACTCAAATTGTAGCACATCTAATTGCTTTAAATACAGTCCAATTTTTAGCCAATTAGAGCCTTTCTATTTTACATATCCCATAAAACTGCACCCAACATCTGCTAACTGCAGATAAGACAAAGCCTGAAGTTATAAAAGACGCCACACCACTGCTGCCTTCCAGAGTTCTCTGACCCAGAAACGCTCCCCCTTGCTGCTCAGAGCATCACCTAGACACACGGAGCATCTTCTCTGATTTCTGCTTCTCCCCTTGGGAGTTCCCTTGCTCTACTCCTCACATTGCTGTCTTTGGGAGCTCTCTTGCTGGAAGACTTCTCTCAGGCATCTCTGTCCAAGCACTGCCCAAGAAAGCTTATTCCAGGTTCCTATCTCTCATGGCCCCATCTCTTCCTTATTCAGCCCCCGAAGCTCTGAACTTGCCAGTGCCAAACAGTCCATCTCATACAGGAGGTGTTCTCAAAATCTTCATGAAACCAGTTATATTGTACATTAATAGCAATATACTTCTTTTGATCACATACGTTCTGAACCAAGTGAGATAAAGGAATCAGGAAATGGCGGTCACACTCCTGATAGAACAACTGAAGCCTACTGTAGCAACAGTAGGCTTCTTAACGCTGCACCCAGAACTAGGCAGATTTACCCACTCAGTTTCAGGAGGAGCTGGATATTGAGGCTCCCCACTCCAGAGGCAGATCATACCCCACACTTCCTCCAGGCAGATGCACTCCAAAGTGACAGTCAATGAAAAGACGTCAGCCTGTGCCCAAGTCCAGCAGTCAGAGAAGCACTGTGACTGTGTAGATCCAGACCTAGGGTTTTCCTACTGAATGACCCTCCACTTGGAAGAAAGTAGCAGCTCTGGAAACAAGTGGTCCCCCTAATAACGCTTTCTTCTTTTGTGCTTGTGACTTAGAAAAATGCAAATGTTTCTGTGAAGGACATTCAGGTCCAGGATGACATGATTTTACATGAGAACCACCAAACTTTTACAATTATGTAGTTAAAAGAAGAATGCTGCCCTTTCTGAAAGATGCATATTCAAATGCTCAAATTATATCAGTGAAAATGACTAAATTAATTTTTGTTTTGCGTAGTAATATAAAAGCTTGAAAATGTGTCATCTTATCTAAATGAAGCAGAGTGGACTAATAAACCATTTGTTTTCATGAAAATCTTACTTGCATTCTATGCTAGGAAAACAAGCCACCATTTTGGGTTTGTTTAGACGTCTTCTAGGCAGTGTAATTACTATTTTTTTCTTTAATCAACAGTTCTATCCTAGTTCTAAGATGAAGAGGCACTAAACTCCAGTAGTGGGGACAGTGTCAAATAGAGGAACAAAGGAAAGGAAGGACGTGTGGGGACACATCTGCCGAAATCTCCAAGGTGAACTGTCCTATGATGTTTATCAACTCACAGCTTCGATGACATATTCCACGTGCTCACTTATCTGCCTGGCACGCTGCTGCGTTACGAAATGTGCTTGTAAATACCAATTGGACAGAAATGAAGCATACAACGTCGGAGTCGCAGGAAACAAGGAGTAAAAAGTTTGGAACACATGAGGGCGAGGGGTTACATAAGGGTGCTGTGGCTTTAAGTGCAAGCCCTGAAGCCCTGAGCCTTGTGACACTGTTGTGACATTTCAGAAGAGTTACACCAGACAATTTAGATTTCACTGTGACATATGCTGTATAAATTCTTTAATGTTTAGCTTATCTTGCACTAAACAGCAGAAGAATACTTAGTAAGTGCAAGTAGGTCAACATCACTTTAATTTGCATTATCAGTTCAGAAGAACATTTTACACTATATGTGTTGTGATAAAACACTGTGTCATTTCTGTCACCCAGTGCAGAGTATTTTTAGGTCCTTGCACATTATGTGTAGAGATATTTGGTATTGCCTTTAATGTAACTTGCCATCTGTGTTCTAGTTTCTAAGCATTGGCAGAAGTGAGCTAAAAGCATTGGCCAAACTTCAAGGGGTTAAGATTTTTGCTAACAAATATGGACTATTTGATATGAAAACCATCATTGTTTGATATGTCAAATAAAACATTTGTCAATCAAAAGTCTTTAAGCACTGGGCTATGTGACATTTACTCTTTTATAAACCAACACAGTCCCTGGTGGCATGCCTTTTTTCCTCTCATTTAAATAGTGGTAGGAGAACAAATCATACTTCAGGGCAAGTTGATAACTGCCAGTCACGATTCCTGCCTTGTTTACTATAATGAGGAGGGTAATAAATGCATCTGACCATTTCGGCTGGCATTTGCATAGATGAATGATTTGTCCAGTCAGTCGCTCTCTAGTGATTTGGGTCTTTTTGTCAGCACAAAGAGCATTCAGTCTCTCTGGAATTTACAGCAGCCAAGCTCTCATTAGCAAACATCCTTTACCATGAATGATTCAAATAATTACCACTGAAATAATAAACTGTTTCACAAAAACATTTTATTTGATGGCTCCAAACATCAACTTTTCTGAATTGTTGACATTCAAATAAGCCAGAGAGCTTCATTGTTCAGGAACAATAGTGCTCTTGTTAAAGGGTGGGCATTGTTTTACCTCCCATAGACCTTTCAACTTGGCCGGCTATCAAATGCGTCCCTCAACCTGCCAGCCAACATTCTGGGTAATCAGAGGGCATGTACCAGATGGAGCGGTTAAAACTTTACATATTCAAACTCCAGGAAATATTCTTCAGGTTTTCTTTTGAGGTTGCAAACCTAGAACTCCAAATTAATTAGCAGCTGTGACTTTGTATCTTTTTTGCACCTACTGGAGCCCAGTGATATTAAATGTCCTCACTTATACTGAGCTGTTCAAGTGTGAGTTCTTTGCTGTAATGGTATTCTATGTGTATAATTAAGTGTTATTTGATATAGTTTTGGAGTTCAAACAAATGAGCAAGCAACAATTATACCTTATTATGATCTTCTCTAGTGCATAGCCATAGGGTTGCTCTCAGTGCGTTACCAAATTCATAGCACCAGGCAGGCAGCAGTTCCTGTTATCAACTTTTTTCACCCTCTGCACCATGCATAATTTAGAGAGTTTTATTAATTTTGAAGCGGTTTAATGTATGCGCATGTTCTAAAGATCTAGGTAGATTGTATGACTAAGTTTAGCGTTCATAGAATAATTGTTTATGCATGTAAATGTCTGAAAAATATTTTCTCTCAAATCTTGAAAAGCTATGGTTTCATTTAAATAGATTAACTCGCACATTGCACCTTTTTCCTTACCTGCAAGGAAAAATCCAGGAAGGGAAGAGTGGAATATATTTCTGTGCTTTGCAAATTTCCTCATTACTTTGCTTTCACTTTCAAATTTAGACAAGTTATATATAGCAAGGATGGAAAACCGTCAACAATACTGAAATACCTTGATGTTCATACAAAATTACAATGCAGTACAGGTGAACTGCGATCATTTGGTAAGTACAATTTTTAAATGTTCACTTCGCAGAGTATCTTATAGATATTAGAATACCTAGAGAGACCTCGGAGCCACACTTCCATAGAAGTCAAGGACATCAAAATTACCCTTCAAGATATGCCTGACACAGATGGCCACTTAAAATGGCATGCAAGTCCTTAAGCTTCCATTTCTATCTCGCAAGGATAGATGCAAATTGGAAACACAACTTGACGTACTTAAAATAATTTACTTCACTTTGTTGGGACGTTGTGTCCAAATTCTCAAGTTTCTCCTTTGCCACTGGCTGAGAACACCGTGCCCTGAACGAAGTGGCTTTTTGTTTCCCTTCCCTGGTGCTGACCGTTCTGGTTGGTAATCATGGTCAAGACTACAGATCCCATTTTTCATTTTGTTATTTGGCTTGTCAAATCAAAGGTCAAGAGATGATGAAGAAACTCTAAAATAGCCCAGGATTGGCAGATTTCCGCCCACGTTTTCTAACAGAATTTGGTGCTTATGAAAGTAAGGGAATAAAGAAATGGCTGTAGCCATAAATCATGTAGGCAAGAGCTTTCCAAGTGCTGCACAGTTTCACTGCCTGCTGCCCAGAGGCCCAGAAAAGAAAGGCAGGCATCCTATCATTAATAGTGCCATCCTCACGAACTTAGAGCTAAGGGCATTCGAGGACAGCTTTCTGATACCAGCTCATCATTTATGATTGGAGATGTTGACAAAGAGTAAGTGTAGCCTTAACTCCTTAGCTGTGATCCTCTCAGACATGACTTGATATACTAAGGATATAGAATCACTGAATGTCCATGCCAGAAGCGACATCAAGATCACAGTAAACAACAGAGCTTGTCTTTGAACTCAGTGCTCTTGACAGCTCAGGCAGAAGTTGTTTTCTAAGACCATCGTGATGTGTCCCAAAGGCCCAAACCTTCCTTCCGAGCACCTTTCTCATTACAGGATTACACAGGAATATGTCCTAAGCGTGTATGAACCTCATGTTAATAACAATAACACCGTGTCGTGAAGAGACAAAAGGGACTCTTGGTCAACAGGTCCTTTTGTGGTGGATGTCGGTGTAGAGCTTAGATAAGAATCGCACGCAGTAGTGTTGTCAACTCTTCCCTAGAGACCCCAAGGAGTATTGTGTGATGGGAAATAAGTTCTTTTAAAAAAAAACAGAAATTCGTTAATGTGTTTAATAAATATTCCAGAAACTGCTATGATCAAGTTGTTGAGATGTTTTCTAAGCCCAGATCTTTAACTCTTGGGGGAAAACTATTGTTTACAGTTCTACTCACAGGGGAGAGGAATAGCCCGGAAGTCCCTTCTGAAACAACTAAGGCAATCTTTGGAGTTGGCTCGAAATACTGATATAATTGACAATGTGGTTTGGTTGTAGGATTTAGGCCATTATTTTGTATGTAATTAATGCTCTAATAAGATGACATTTTGTTTTAAACTCTGTCATGGGCAGTCATGCCTCTCCCCTGCCATTCTTATACTGAATGCCCCATACTTCAGCACATGACTGAACTTGGAGATAGGGTGTGGAGAGCACAGAGAATTGATCAATGACTTGAGTTGGGTCTTTCCACAACATCCAGGCTTTATTCCCATCAAATGTTCTAGCGCACAAGCATAGCAGGGCAAGGACAGAGAGATGGCGAGTGATCAAGGCCAGTACCTGCCCCAGCACCACCAGGGAGCTCTGCTCCAAGAACCCATCCAAGACCATCATTGGGATGAATCTGTTAGAAAGAATCCCCCTTCAAACTGTCACCTCAGCAGTGTAGGTCACTACAGGTTCTGGGTCAGGCATCCCTCATCCCTCCCCAGTTTCTGGGGAGGCCCCAGTCCAATTCACTCTTATCGGGGTCCTAGTGCCTGCAGGCCCTAGTGAGAAGGGCTGCACAGTGTGCTCGAGCTGCTGCTCTGGTTCGTACAGGGAAATGGCCAAGGAGCCAATGGCATGGGACTGTCCAAGTGGCCAGTTCATTCGCTTCTTTACCAGAGCCTTGCCCTGTGCCCTGTGTTCTTATCTTTGTGATCAGTGTGGTTATCAGCTTGTGTGACCTGTGGCAATAGTAGTTTATCAGAGTGCTTCAGGCAGGCCGTTTGCACAGGGCTGTGAAAGCAGTCAAGTTGTTTTCGAGCATCCGCAAAAGCAGTCACGGAACCATGCTTGTCCAAGTATGTTATTTGGGGGTGTTAGGTCCTTAGCACAAGAAGGGCTGTTTTTCAGCCGTGCTCTATACCTAAGGCCTTTGGAGAGGTGATTAAGTTAAAATGATACTGCTAGGGTGGGCCTGAATCCAGTAAGACTGGTGTCCTTAAGAAAAGAGGAAATTTAGACACTCAAGGAAGATACTGGGGAGGCAAGCTCACAGATAAGCGACCATGTGAGGCAGCAAGAGGGCAGCTCTCTGCAAGCCTAGGTCAGGCCTCAGAGGAAACCAGCCATTCTGGTACCTTGATCTTGGGCTTCCAGCCTCCAGAATGGTAGACATAAATTCCTGCTTTATAAGCCACCCAGTCTGGGATGTTTTGTTACGGTAGCCCCTGCGAGGTAACATAAACTCTGTGACTGTTTAACACTCTCTAACCTCTGAAACAGCGTGGCTAGGCCCACTGCCTGAACCATGATCCCTCTCTGGTCAGCTCCCTCTCATCTTTCAGTTCCCTGCATAGATGTAGCCTCTTCCAGGAAGACTTCTTTCATTGCATAGGCCAGGTCTAATGCTCCTCCTACAGGTTCGACATGATACCTGGTACA
>NW_006209014.1:752019-753694 GCF_000334495.1 Tupaia belangeri chinensis | reverse complement strand
TTGTTTTTCCCCCCTGTAATAGGAAAAAAAAAAAAAAAAAAAAAACAGTATGTTACAAATCGCAATGACCTTGTGTTCTTGCTCCTCTGTAAGGAAAGCAACAAAGTTCCAAGTATGATTGCCCTGCACTAGCTTTGGTTTAACATTTTCTTAGGGTTGGAAAAAAAAAAAAAAGCATAAAGCAGAGAGTAAAAGTTAGGGTAGTCAAGAAAAATTGCAACAAAGTTTTAACATAATGTAAAGCAAGAAGTGGCAACCCACAAGAGTAACAATGTAAATCATAGGGAAATTTGGGCCTGTTCTGCTGTCAGAGTACAAATGGAATGGAGCATCATCAACTTTATAAATCAAGTAAACCATAATGTGAAAGTAGGATTGTTAAAGTCCTGCGCTTAGCCCTCAGACTTGCAAAATTCCGTGTCATACTGACTACTGATTTCACAGAGACCTGCACTCACACACATACAAATACATGTGTATTCCAAAGGGAAACTTTCCTCTTTTCTACTCAACTTTCACACACTCATAGCACATTTCTATAACCCCAGATATATGGGGGTATTTTTATACACTAAGCTTAAGCAGATTCTCCAGCAGACTTTAGCTGAGTACCTTGTAACTCAATTCCATTCTGATGCTATCTACCTGGAGGTGGTGTCAGTTCTCATAGGTTGAGGGCTTAATGGTATAGGGCTGTCCCCACATTGAGGTCAATTGAAAATCCAGGCCACCCATGCTTCTGACCAACTGGTTACAAACTGGGGTTCCCACAACCCTTCCTTAGACTTCATTAATTTGCTCTGACAGCTCACAGAACTCAGGGAAACACTTAGGTTCTCTGGATCATTGTAAAAGTACAGGTGAACACCAGATGGAGAGTTGGAAGGGTGAGGTTGGGGCGGGGGAGGGCAGGCTGGGGTTTCTATGCCTTCTCTGCATGATCCACTTTCCAAGCACCTCCACATGTTCAACATCCCAGAAGCTATTAAATCTTGTCCATCAAGAGTTTTATAGAGCTTGGGACCAGCAGTTGGCGTAATGGCTATGTCGCTGGACTCCTATGTAGTCGATTGTGGTTCAAGTTTCGGACCCAGTGGCTAAAACTCATGCCAGGCACGTGTGCTTGTGTGCCCAAGATCCTAGGAGGAGAATGGAGGAGGAGGGATTGCACTGTGGCCATTCCCCTTGGGGTATGATTTCTTACTTTCTGTCTCTCTGTCTTTATCTGTCTTTCTGGCAACCACACACATCCTATAGCAAAAACTCTTTTTTAAACATGAGTTTTATAGAGCTTGAACTCCAGTCTGTGTCACTTTCTAGAGGTAGGTGGATGGAACTGAAATCTTCTTTAATCTTCTAAGCCATGGTCTTTTTGTAGTAACTGGCCTCATCCTGAGGCAACAGAGGGGTCCTACCCCAAGTAATCTCATTAACATAAACGCAGTAGTTCTCTCTCTATAAAAGAAATACTTTTATCACTGAATAAATTCCTAGTTTTGGGGACTGGCAAGTGGCGTGGTGGTTAAGGCACTGGATACTCCCACATGGCCGACCATGGTTCAAATCCCAGACCTGGTGGCTTGCTTTCTCACTTTCCTCTCTCTCTCTTTCTGTGTCTCTCTGGTCAAATTAAAATAAATGAATGAATGAATAAATGAAATTGAATAAAATAATT
>NW_006209014.1:740176-751293 GCF_000334495.1 Tupaia belangeri chinensis | reverse complement strand
AGTTGAAGAGGAAAAAAAAAAAAAAAAAACAGTATGTTACAAATCGCAATGACCTTGTGTTCTTGCTCCTCTGTAAGGAAAGCAACAAAGTTCCAAGTATGATTGCCCTGCACTAGCTTTGGTTTAACATTTTCTTAGGGTTGGAAAAAAAAAAAAAAGCATAAAGCAGAGAGTAAAAGTTAGGGTAGTCAAGAAAAATTGCAACAAAGTTTTAACATAATGTAAAGCAAGAAGTGGCAACCCACAAGAGTAACAATGTAAATCATAGGGAAATTTGGGCCTGTTCTGCTGTCAGAGTACAAATGGAATGGAGCATCATCAACTTTATAAATCAAGTAAACCATAATGTGAAAGTAGGATTGTTAAAGTCCTGCGCTTAGCCCTCAGACTTGCAAAATTCCGTGTCATACTGACTACTGATTTCACAGAGACCTGCACTCACACACATACAAATACATGTGTATTCCAAAGGGAAACTTTCCTCTTTTCTACTCAACTTTCACACACTCATAGCACATTTCTATAACCCCAGATATATGGGGGTATTTTTATACACTTAACTTAAGCAGATTCTCCAGCAGACTTTAGCTGAGTACCTTGTAACTCAATTCCATTCTGATGCTATCTACCTGGAGGTGGTTTCTCATAGGATAGGTTGAGGGCTTAATGGTATAGGGCTGTCCCCACATTGAGGTCAATTGAAAATCCAGGCCACCCATGCTTCTGACCAACTGGTTACAAACTGGGGTTCCCACAACCCTTCCTTAGACTTCATTAATTTGCTCTGACAGCTCACAGAACTCAGGGAAACACTTAGGTTCTCTGGATCATTGTAAAAGTACAGGTGAACACCAGATGGAGAGTTGGAAGGGTGAGGTTGGGGCGGGGGAGGGCAGGCTGGGGTTTCTATGCCTTCTCTGCATGATCCACTTTCCAAGCACCTCCACATGTTCAACATCCCAGAAGCTATTAAATCTTGTCCATCAAGAGTTTTATAGAGCTTGGGACCAGCAGTTGGCGTAATGGCTATGTCGCTGGACTCCTATGTAGTCGATTGTGGTTCAAGTTTCGGACCCAGTGGCTAAAACTCATGCCAGGCACGTGTGCTTGTGTGCCCAAGATCCTAGGAGGAGAATGGAGGAGGAGGGATTGCACTGTGGCCATTCCCCTTGGGGTATGATTTCTTACTTTCTGTCTCTCTGTCTTTATCTGTCTTTCTGGCAACCACACACATCCTATAGCAAAAACTCTTTTTTAAACATGAGTTTTATAGAGCTTGAACTCCAGTCTGTGTCACTTTCTAGAGGTAGGTGGATGGAACTGAAATCTTCTTTAATCTTCTAAGCCATGGTCTTTTTGTAGTAACTGGCCTCATCCTGAGGCAACAGAGGGGTCCTACCCCAAGTAATCTCATTAACATAAACGCAGTAGTTCTCTCTCTATAAAAGAAATACTTTTATCACTGAATAAATTCCTAGTTTTGGGGACTGGCAAGTGGCGTGGTGGTTAAGGCACTGGATACTCCCACATGGCCGACCATGGTTCAAATCCCAGACCTGGTGGCTTGCTTTCTCACTTTCCTCTCTCTCTCTTTCTGTGTCTCTCTGGTCAAATTAAAATAAATGAATGAATGAATAAATGAAATTGAATAAAATAATTTTTAAAAATTCCTAGTTTTTCCTCTATGACAATATAAGGACGAAGACCAAATATATTTCACATTGTACTTTACACCACACACACACACACACACACACACACACATACATATATATATGTGCACACACACACACACACACACACACACACACACACACACACACAAATACGCACAGACATATGCATATGCTTTTGAGATAGAGGCTAACTGGTCAATTCCAGTTAGGAGCTATCACACATCCACTCTTTACCTAATAATGTGTATTTTGTTGTTGTTGTTCAGCCTTTACTAACTGCTTGGAGACTGCTCTTTCAATTTAATCTGATGTGGAAAGTCTTCCAATTGGATTGCACTTAACTAAGGTAAGAAATTCGCTTATTATAGAACTACCTTCTTATCTTAAAGTTCCCCGGATGCAGGAACTGCTTCTACTGCAGCCATAGTGCCTATATATTGCTCATAACCTTGAACTTGGAAAGTGCCCAATAAATATGGTTCTTGAAGAGGAATGAACTTAGTGAGGGAGAAAGAATGGTCAGGAGAGAGAGCAGAGAGGCTAGCTGTCTTACTCTTACACATTTCTCCACTATATGCCTTAAGCCCAACAAGCTCCAGAATTTGCATTCACTCTTTTTGTACTTGAACATCTGTGAAACGGCCATGTTTGTAATATTTTTCATCCTGAAAGAGATAGATTTGAGTCCAATTTTCCAGAGGAAGAATGACAGATTCTGCCTTTTCTAGCCTGCTGGGTAAATACACGATCACCGCCCTTATGATAACTTCTGTTTGACTCTAAATAGTTACCATGAAATAATTATAGATGCTTTCTCCTGTTATGTGGAATAATTACCTCTCCCATCCCCACCCCTGAAATTCACTAAGCTTTAATCATCACGAAAAAATGTATTTATGCAAGGAAATAGCAAGTTATTCACTCAGCTCATTTTATTCACCATTGTCTTCTGATTTCTTCACACTACTTAATTTAGCACGTCAAGGTGAAACGATTAGTTTATCTCACCTTGACACGGCTACAGTCCACTGACAAAACATGTTTGTGACATTCTCGTTGGATACTTCCTCTCTGGTAATAGCTATTTCCTGAATTATCATTGGTTGGTATTTCCAAGTCAGAGTAAGTATGTGACCAGCAGGTAAATCAGGTCGATAGTAAATCGGAACAAATAAGGGTATCCAAGAACATGCCATCTCTCAGGACCACTGTTCAGGATACGGCATTGTTTCAGATCCACATCTGCTTTTACTCCTCACGATGATAAGAAAAGTCCAATTAACACCCACAGTTTAAAAAGATGCAACTTTTTATTTATCTACGACTCTACTGCTAAAAACCTTGCCAGATTTACAATTCTAAAGACAACAGCTTTTTGTAAATGTGTTTTATTTGCAGTTATAATATCTATAGTTAAATCGGTTCATTAAAAATAGAGTTGTAAACTATCTCCCAAACTGCCATAGTGTTTGAGTGTTTAAAGCAAAAATGATTTAAATTATGTTCTTACACTACATTTGTGTAGAACTACAAAGTTATCTACTATATAAAATAATGTCCATGGATGGGAAACTCTTTCTTAATTATGATAAAGGGTAGGACCGTGTAATTTTATATTACGCAACTAGTCATTCAGCCCAGAATGAAATACACTTTGTTCTTAAGAGTTTACCATGGTGGTATTCCTTACACTTAGCTTCCAGAGCTGTTACCTGTCTGAGTCTCAGGGCAAATGAGCAACAGCACATAGTCAAGGAAAAATAGTGACACTGTCTTAAGCCCAGAAATAACCATGTAACACTCTCTGGCGGCAAAACCTACAGTCTGGGTGAAAGAAGGCTATATTTTGTTCTTTGAATTCTATTATTTCTTACGGCTCTACTCTGCTTCTTCTTTTTTTTTTTTTTCACAAAAAAGCTAAAGGACATTTTTCTTTTAATAAGAGCTGAATATATCTTAGCGTTTCCAAGAGGCTATGCTGGGGAAAAAGTTCTGTGAGCGAGGGCACATGGATGGGGCAGGAGCACTGGACTGAGAGCCAGGGGACCTGGGTCCCACTTTGCTAATTGCATGATTGGGTTTCATCTTTTCATGTTCTCTACCTTTACGGCTTCATTGTTAAAGTGTGAATACTAATAGCCGCCCTGCCTACAAAGTTGTTATGAAGATCAAATGAATTAATAAATGGGAAAGTGCTTTGGAAAAGTTAAAAGTGCCACTCAAGCATTAGTTATTCCTATTTGGCTTTCATATTCTTTGGAAACCCCACTTATAATAAGGCTCTTCTGCAAAAGTAGCTGTCTCTTGAAATCTCATGAAAGCTTTGTCTCTGGACTATCTCTTATGGGTTCCTTTGGAAGTTCAGCACATTTCTCTGTTCCCCACTGTGCTGTGCATATATTGCCCAAAGCCATGCAAGGCCAGTCTTGAAACGGTGGGGCTTCTCCCGACTCGGTCTGCTCACTGAGGACTGGTGCTACAGTGATGAGATGAAAAAGCCATATGCTATTTATGTTGTTTTCCTGATACAAAAATAACATGCTTTCTTAATAGAAAATCTTCAAATGAAAGGAATGCAAAACTACTGTCTGTTCTACTACTTAAACACAAGTGGGGTTAATATTTTAATGTTATCATGGATATCCTCTGTCCTCTTTTCCATGCATACACAATCTGCATTGTATATTCAACAATATATGCGTTGTTATGGACTGAATGTCTGTGCTCTCCCTAAATTCAAACATTAAAGCTCTAAGCTCCAATGTAACGGACTAGACTCAGAAATAAGCTCTTTTAGAGCTCATTAATACTAAATGAAGTCATACAGGCCAGACCCTGATTTAACAGGACTAATGTCTTCATTAAAAAGACTCCATAAAGTCCCCCCCAATGCCTTACTAAGCCATGTGGCACAGCAAGAAAGAAGCCATCCCTGAGCCTGAAAGAAGACGCACCAGGAACCAAATCAGGCAGCCCTTTGGTTTTGGATTTCCCAGTAACAATTCCCAGAATTGTTACTACCAGTTCTGCCACTTCCAGCATCACTGACAGAACTGGGGAATATATTTCTGTTGATTAAGCCACCCAGTCTAAGGTATTTTATGACTGCCTAAGCAGACTAATACACACATATTATATACACTTCTATGTAATTCAGGGTTTTTCATTTACCAGTAGGTGGTGGGAACCAGCAGATGGCATAATGGTTACTGGACTCCCACGGAGTTGACCACAATTGGAGTTCTGGACCCAGCAGCTTCAAACTCATGCCTGGCGCTTGTGTGTGCATGCCCGAATTCCAGAGGAGACTGGAGGAGAAGGACTTGCAGCGTGGCCATCCCTCCTAGGGATGATTTCTCACTTTCTGTCTCTTTGCTTCTCCAGTGTGAGTACACACACTTTATAGCAAAAACTTCACTAAAATTTGTTTAAAAAGTGTTGTGACTATTTCTCTATGTATTAACTATTGTACAACATCACTTTAATAGCTTTAAAATATGGCAAGATAAAAATAAACTGGATTCCCCTATGATAGAAACGTCGTTTTCACACAGATTAGAGCTATCCATGTAATAAACACACACACACACACACAGACCTACCACAGTAAAAAAAAAATAGCAAGATACAATAGAAATTTTTAACAATCCTGTTGGATATTTACATAACTATAAGTTGGAGCTATTATAAATAATGCTGTGATAAATGTCCTTGGATATTCTAGATTCAAGTTCTAGATGAAAGGAAATCACCATTTAAATTTTCGATGTATTTATTAGAATGTCCTCCAGAAAGTATAAGTTTATTAATTTATACTTCTGATGGTTAGTTGAGATTGCCTGTTTTTAAGAACTCTCATCAGTAATAGGCACTGTCATTGTAAATGATATTTGTCAATTTGAAGGCAAAAAGGCATCCCATCACTGTTTTAATTTGTATTTTTAATTATTAAGCTATTGAATTATTCATATATGTTTGCTTTGGATTTATTCTGTAGGGATAGAAAGGAAATAATCTCCTTCTTAAAAGAAGGAAATTATTATTACAACCATGAACAATTTTGTTACTAAAAAGTTCCTTTTGGGGCCAGCCATTGGCGTGGTGATTGGGGTGGCCGGATCCTACATGGCTGTCTGCACAGTTTGAGTCCTGGATCTAGTAGCTTGAGGGATATGCCAGGTCTGTGTGTGTGCATGTCTAAAGGGAAGAAAAGGAAGAGAGGGGAACGTAGCATGGTCATATCCCGGGGAGGGGGACGATTCCTCTCTCTCTTTCTAGCAAGCACAGTTGCCCTATAGCAGAACTAAAAAAAAAAAAAAAGTTCATAAAATAAATAAAGTTAATTTGGAAATCTGTTAGATACTTTGTTTTGTGACGCACACTACCACATGTACAATGCATATAGCGTTACTTCCAGTTCTGCTGCTTCCAACATCACTGACACCACCTCATTGCTTTGCCTTCCAGGATTCACAGAAAAGCTCAGGAATGTGATATTTGTATAGGTTTTATGAAATCTGAAAGCTGAAAGTTAAGTCTGAATCAGTTTTTAAAAAGTATTGTAAGGGGGGACCAGCAGATGGCATAATGGTTATGTCACTGGACTCCCACAATAGTCAATCACAGTTCCAGTCCCAGCTTAAATTCATGTTGGGCGCATGTGCATGTGTGCCCAAAATCCTGAGAGGAAAATGGAGAAGAAGGGATTGCAGCAGGGCCATTCCTCCCTCTAGGAGTTGAGTTCTTGCTTCCCATCTCTGTCTCTCTAGAGAATGCACATGCCCTATAGCAAAAATCTCTTAAAAAAAAACAAAAAAAGGTGTTGTAAGGGGCCAGTCAGTGGCATGGTAGTTAAGGCAGATGGATCTCCCATGGCAAACTTCACAGTCTGATGGCTTGAAAAACATGCCAGGTACATATGCGTGGGTGCCCAAAATCTTGAGAGGAGAGGAAAATGGAGGAAACGAGATTGTGGTGTGGCTCTCCCCTCTGGGGGAGGGGGTTGGTTTCTCACTTCCCCTCCTTCTCCCTCTCTTTTTCTCCAGCAAGTACATGTGCCCAATAGCAAAACTAAACAAACAAAATCAATGTTGTAGGAATCCTTAACACAGAACATTATGGGATGCTTCAAGGTAAATGACATGCTGGTAATACTATGAAAGGATTTCAAAATAAGTAAGATGAACTTTATTAAGGTTTCCTTTTTTCTCTAGTCTTAATTATAAACAGTCTTCATGGCACATAGTAGATGCAAAATAAAAATTCATCAGATTTTTGAAAGGATCAATGGAAGAGTCATCTTCTTTTTTTACTTCAAATTGAAGCAAATAACATCTAATTCTACTATAAATCATTTAAAATGAATGACTGTAATCCATCCCCTCCTACCTTTAATGCAGTCCCCTTTTACTTTCTCCTCTATAATGTCAAATTTGGCTTTTATTTTCTCTCCAAGATCTCCTAAAAGATCAACTTACCAGAAATTACTGAGTGGCTAAACAGTCAAAAGATAGTTCTTCCAATTCTCTCTGACGCAGTGACCAAGTCCTTGAATTTCAAGTATAAAAGGAGAAAATTATGACTAGTTTGGTTCATAATTTCTCCAATCTGATGTAGAACAAACGACAGGTAAAGCTATTCTTTCCTTTAATCAGTTATTGTCACAGACATTTGCTACAAATTGACCTTGGAAATTATTTTTGTTTGTTTGTTTGTTTGTTTTTCCCCTTGTACATTACCTCAGGAGGCTTTTTGATATATATAATTTTTTTTGGAGAGGTTTTTGCTATAGGGGGCATGTGCTCAACAGAAAGACAGAGAGACAGAGAGACAGAAAGTGAGAAATCACCCCCCACGGGGGATGGCCATGCCGCAATCCTTCCTCCTCCATTCTCCTCTCGGGATCTTGGGCACGTGCACACACGTGCCTGGCATGAGTTTAAGCCACTGAGTCCGGCACTCAAATTGCGGTCAACAACTTGGGAGTCCAGCGAGAAAGCCATTACGTCATCTGGTGGTCCCTTTTTTTTTTTTCCCTGAGACTAACCTTGATCTACCCTCTACTATTGTCCATTCCGAGTGGAAATGATTTTTAATAAGATGAGTATCTATTTTGTGGTCATTTGTAAAGAGACAATTACTGAGGGATATGTCATAACATTTTTATGCAGTTAACAAAGAGTTAATTTTTTTTTTTTAAAGACCAGTACAAAAGCACTCCTACATGTACTAGGCTTTCAGATGCCTCAAATATTTTCATGAATGAAAGCCCTTTTGGTTATTTTCATTATAGGAGAAATTCTTTTATGGAAAATTCAAACCAACAAAGGAAGCTCAGATTGCAGTTCTAACATTTTTTGGAAGAGTTGACCAAACATGAGTCCAAATTGACGTATTATGAAACACAATAAATAAGTTTCAAAGACTGGCTAACACTGAGAAGCTTTTGGGAACAGACCTCTCCTTTATGTATCTATCTTTCTGAGATTTCACAGATCATGAGAGGCTGTGGAATTGGAAGACCTCTGATTATTCTTACAATGGCCACAGCTAAGGGGGAGGTCAGCAGGGAGGGTCAGTCACTTCCTATAGAACAGTCTGTGATAGACTGGCCCTGTTGCCTGCTTGCAGGAGCTCTTAGACTGCCTGAACATGCAGAGTTATTAAAAGACTGTACCAATTATGAAAAGTTAATTGCTAATGGATAAACAATTCAACTCAAACAATTTCTGTTGAATGCCTACTTTGTCCAGGGCACAAAGATGGTAGTGTTGATAGCTTTAGAGTGGGTGGCAGTGGTGGTGGTGATGGCGGTGGAGGTGGTGGTATGTGTGTATCTGTGGGGCAGCGGGGATTTACAAAGAAGAATGACCTAGTCCCTGCTTTCAAGTGTGGTAACTACAACAATGGATGCATAGCCAAGGGCTGTGGGAGCCAAGAGCCAGGAGATATCCATTCTAAAAGGTAGAGAAGAGGGATGGATCTGGGAGTACAGTGGTCCTAGTCACAGGGAACAAAAGGCCAAAACTAAACTCAGTGGAGCAGGGCGAGAGACAGAGGACAGTTTTAGAAAGCAAAGGGTCCTATAGTTGGCCAAAGGAGTGTAAGTAGAACAAAATAAGGATTAGTCAATGAGAAAGAGAGTCAACAGAAAAAGAATAATCTGAACCACCCAAAGCATTCAGTGAGACCTAACCCCTTTCAGGGTCTTATGTGTAGTAATCTACCAATCTAGAGAATGTTTGCTCCATCACTAGAGTGTAAGCTAAGGAGGAAGCCAATTTGTGTGTTTTGTTCATTGCCTGCCTAAAGCACCTGCCACTAGTATGCATACAAAGACATCACCAGTAAGAATATATGAAGGTATATGATGGAGGATTTGTAGAACCAGAAGGGAAGCTTATGTTCCAGAAGCTGGGGTTTGAGTAAATCCTCTCTACCCTCAAGACATCAGGTGGTAGCACTAACTTGTGAACGGTGCACTGCAAGGAATATGTGATATATAAAAAGATATTCATTGAAATATTTTTTAATTCCATTGGAATTGTCGACTAGGAATCCAAGACTGAAACAAAAGAGTAATCAGTTACCCCATATAATAAAGAGAACAGAAGATAATTACAAAAGCAAACACAAGAAGACTTCAAAAATTCATCTATGGAAAAATAGAATTAAAGGACAAATTTATTTTGACGCAGGAAACTGAAGTTCATGCATAGTTTGTTCATAATACGAATTTCTTTTTAAAAGACTCCTTTGTAGGCCTGGCAGGTAGCATGGCAGTTACAGGAGCTGGACTCTCACATGTCTGACTGTGGATTGAGTCCCAGACCTGGAGGCTTTCTCACTTTCCCTCTCTCCTTCTCTCACTCATTCTGTCCCTCTCTGATAAAATCAAAATAAGTAAGTAAATAAATAAATTTAAATAAAAATAATTCTTTTTTGAAAGGCCCCCTTCATGTTTTGGATTTTATTAGAGTTGGCCAAGTCAGCTCTACTATCACAAGACAGGGGAGATTCAAAGGAATCACTGGAGTCACAGTCAGTCCCTCCATGGGGAGTGTTCCCTAGGTTTTCTTTTTCTTCTTTCCTTTCTAACAGCCTTCAACTCCTTTGCCAAGTTAGGACTAGTGCTTTAGGACAACTGCTTGACTGTTGGGTTTGTCTATAAGAAAAGCCTGATTTCTTATTCTCTGGTTGAACATGGATTTATGTAATGTACTGTTCTGGTGCCTTTTTGAGTAGAAAGAATAGAGAGGGATGGTGGTAGAGTGAGGAGCGATGTCTAAAGACAAGTTGCCTTATGCTCACCATTTAGTTGGGCAGAGATGGCAGGTTCTCCATGGTTCAAATGGACATAACAGAAGGTAGCTGAGCTTAAGTCAAGAGTAAGAAGACATCAGAATCAAGACGTAGTGAGATGTATCACTAGAGATGAAAGTGGAGATATTAGATGAGGTGAAACAAGTGGGTCTTCAACGTCAGGGCACTGTGCAGTGGAAAGGTGCACCAGCCCTGCAGGGCTTCCTCAGTGAGCAAGAACCCCTGTTGCAGATAGACCTGGAACACCTTGTCCCATGAGAGAGAGAGCACATAGATATTTGCCACCCTGGGGCCTCATGACCAGTCGTTCTTGGCCAATAAAGCAGAGATAGCCATGAGATGATCATGATTATACCCAGGTAAATAAGAATCTTGTCCTTTCCTGCTGTCTCCTTCCTGTTCCAACTGATGGGAGAAGAGAATCTAGTAAAGTCAGGCCTGCTTAACAGAGCCAGGCCAGTGCTGGAGAGGAAAGAAGAGGTGAATGCTACATGAAACTAAAATGTACCATTTAGATGGACTTTTTAAAAAATTGTTAATTGAGGGAGGCTATATCATGTTACAGAATGATGAGAAAGGAAGATTTGGCAGAAAGTAGCTAAAGGCTATGATTTTGGCGGGGAAATGATTGAGCTTCCACTCCATCTATTTTACAATAGATGGTAAGTATAATTATGGTCAGTGAAGTTCTCAGCTATGAGGGGTAGAGGGATGTTTCTATTCTCATGCTAGCTAAAAGTCTTATTTTTCCATTACTCTGATTCTGCTTTATCTGTTTAAGATATCAATGATGCATTCAAACAAGTTTATTGAACACATACTACTATGAATCAGGCCCTGTTCTAGGCACTAAAAATTCAAAGGGGTAAGACAGCCAAGGTCTCTGCTTTATATCCCAAGTCCATACTAGACTATGTTGGACTAATTTTCTTGTGAAGAAGATTATACACTGGTTGCATTGAGTTTGTACTCTCAATGTCTACAATGGTTCAGAGTTCAACTTCTAAAATATATATACTTTCTTTTTTGCTTTATACTATAGACATTGGGGCATTTGTGTTTTCTTTCTTTTTTTAAATTTTTTTTTTTTTTTTGCAACTATAGTATATAGTTACCAGC
>NW_006209014.1:736430-740145 GCF_000334495.1 Tupaia belangeri chinensis | reverse complement strand
GGAATGATAGGCTAAGTTAGGGCTTGGCAAACTTCCTGTAAAGGACCAGATAGTAAATACTTCAGGCTTTTCAATCTACACAGTCCCTGTTGCAACTACTCAACTCTCTGCCTGTGAAGCATGAAAATGGCCAGAGACAATATCCATGTGCATATATCTATGTTCTATTCAAATTTTACTTAAGAAAACTGAAATGTAAATATTACATAACTTTGATGTTATGAAATATTATTCCCCTTTGGAATTATTTTCAACCATGAAAATAATGTGCAAACAATCCTCAGCTTGTGGGCTACACAAGAGCAGTAGATGGTCAGATTGGGCTCACAAACCATAATCAGATAACCCTTGAACTGGAGGCATGACTTTCTACGCAATTTATCTGCAAAAGCCATCTACAAAATTCCTGTTCTTTTGTTGGGTTTTTGCATTTCTCTGGTCCATGAATGTCCATGACATCCATAATGATAATGGAATTATAACTCTCTAGGAGTTCAGTTTTACATATTTTCTGGGTAGATTATTATTTGAAAGATCCTCTGTGGAATTCTTTTTATTATTATTATTGAGAAAATGTTTTATTTCTTCATAGTCTCCAATCATTCTGCTCTTTATTACAACTGTCATAAGGTTAAAAGTATTCTGCTCATGTTGATGTTCTGATGTTTCAAGCAAATGTAGCATTCCCTGCAATGAGCCATGTTCTTTCCTGTCTCAGGACCTTTGCTTATGCTGTCTTTTAGCCTGGAATGTTCTTCTAGTAACTGTCACTCTTCCTTCACTAGGCTAACTCCTCTCAGTTCTTTAATCAGTTAACTTGCTCAGAGTCGCTCTGTAAGTAAAATGGTAAAAACAAGCTAAAAGAGCTTCTTAGATCATGACATAGTATTGGTTTCCAACTGGTTTGTTGTAAAAGCTTATTTATTTTTATCATCCTTTTTCTTGTTGAAACAAAATTGTTAGCAAACAGCATCATCTTATATGAAATGTTTAGTTTATGTAGATCTTCACTGAAGATAGCTCATTTTAAAAAGCACAAATAATTCATAATTATATGAAATGTTTATTTTATGTAGATCTTCATTGGAGATAGATAATTTAAAATCACAATCAAATAATTCAGGGGCTTTCTTCTGTGGTCACATATATTATTTCTCATAATTTAATAAAGTATATTATTTGCATTAAGGTCATTTTGTTACTCACTTTTATTGGACAAATGCAAATTTGGAAGATCTCTTTAAATCTACCAATCTTGAAGTGCATGGACACTACATTTTTTTAATAAATATAAATAATTTAAAACATGTTAGAGTGGGAATTCTAGGAAAATTTGATTGAGGAAAAGTAATCACAGACATCTATATTTTGCTATATTCACATCTACCTATGTAAATAAGTTACTGTTTACTCATACTCATAAATATTTAATTCAGCAATATTATAAATTTGGATTCTTGCCTCTAAACAGAGTTTAAACATTGCTCATTAATTTAACTTTTAAAAATATCTTTAGGCAAGTACTCAGTTAAGGCATTTTACCCAGAAAGCTAATAATTTCTTCTAGTGGTTTAAACAATGTACTGGTCTATGTTGAACAATAGTTTCTTTTAAGACAAATCTGCATTTATCACATGAATAGAGAGCTTTAGTAGGTGGAGGGGTTATGTGCTCAGGCTCTTGAGTTACACTGACCTGGATTCAAATTCTGTCAACGCACTCAAGACATTTACGTTGCCTAATCCTCAGTGTTTTTATCTGTAAAGTGGTATAACAATAGTGTCTACTGCCAAGGGCCATAATAACCATTATACAAAATAATGCTTGTGAAGGGATCAATACAGGTTATTGATTATAACTTTTTTTTTTTGAAGAGGTTTTTGCTATAGGGTGCATGCGCTCGCCAGACAGACAGAGAGACAGAGAGACAGAAAGTGAGAAATCACTCCCCAGGGGGGATGGTCACGCCGCAATCCCTTCTCCTCCAGTCTCCTCTCGGGATCTTGGGCACGCACGCACACGCGCCGGGCATGAGCTTCAAGCCACCGAGTCCAGGATGCGAACCGCAGTCGACTACGTGGGAGTCCAGCGACATAGCCCTTATGCTAACCGCTGGTCCAAAAGGGAAAGTGAGAAAGTAAGCCACCAGGCACAGGACTTGAATCACGGTTGGCCATGTGGGAGTTCAGAGCCTTAACCACCAGGCCACCTGCCGGCCCCCGATTATAACTCTTAACCTACATCACGAAAAAAATCTTCCAATCATGTTTATTGATGTTTCTCAAATAGCACTTGGCAAATGTTTCAATTATCATTGTTGACTGACCTAAAATTCAGAAAGTAAACTTGAATCAAACAGCATAGTCATATTTAGTGTGGGTTGCCATTTAATCTTTCCCAAATACATTCAGAGTACAGGTCGTATGAGACTTGTCCTGGGAAACTTGAAAAATTAGTATTCTAATACTCTTAAGATTCTGAATTAGCCAGTAGATCTGGTATTAGGCCTTGAATGTGTATTTTTAAAAGCCTTCACAGGGATATTGGTAGACAGCCAAGCATTGGAATATTGCCCCAAACGCACTTTGAATTCAATAAAAATTTTCTCCAGCATTCCTATTGGCCAGAAGAACATCCAATAGTTGGAAATCTGATCCTAAGCTTTCCCTGGTTAAAGAATGTCCCTATCAAGATATCTGCACTTTCATTCCAGAAAAGTCCTTTTCTAAAGATTTGGCCAACACAGATGTCCCAGAATACTGTAAGAGAAATCATAAGAAAGAGGACCTGATCCTCAGCATTTTCAAGCTGTCAGTGCTTCCAAGTCAGTAGGTTCCCTCTGTCAGAGATAGATCGAGAAGCATGGAGTTAAAACATAACAGAAGTCTCTCGCACCCTCATCAGATTTCTTTTCTTTTGTAACTTTCTGTGCCGTCTAGTGCAAGGTAGTCGCTAAGTACTCATTGACTAATTATCATAAGCTTACAGTCAATCTCCTGTTATAGCAGCCCATAATGCCTATCACCTGTGGGGTACAAATTCAGCCAGTGAGCTTAATTAATATTGGCTTTTCATTGAATCCTATGACAAACTGCATACATTTTATCTTCTTCCACCTTCATGCCCCCTCTTTTTGTTGCTGTGTGTTTTAGTTTCCTCTGACGTGGTCTCCTTGGTATAATTGCCCTATTCTTTCCTGCTCTCTAACACCTCCAAACATGCCACAGAGTCACATGCTATTGGCTATAAATAACTGCAAAACATTCATCTCTGTGATGACAGAGAAGCTGCTGCCACATTTTTTTTTTTTCCTGGAAACCTGCCGTTGGTGTGACAGTATACTACAGCAGTTTGAAGCATTTTCACAAAACATTTCTGAGTGAAGCAGGGAGAGGGGATGGGGAAGTTAAGATACTGCTGTGGCCTTCACACATCAGTTTATAACTTGCCTAAATATTTATTTGCCATCATGTCAACAGGGCTTAAACATGAGCCAATAATTCATTTCAATCCAGATCTGTATTCCCTGAAGTGCTCTTTTTAGGAAAAAAAGTTGCTCTGTACTTCTAAACTTTTACTCCTTTATCACTGGAAAGATATTTATGATTTATTTATTTGGTGTTTTCTTCAGGAAACTGTAAGAAAAATATAAATTCCAACTGAACAGGCAATGTGTGTTTCTATTCACCACTGTATCTTCCATACCTAGCACAAT
>NW_006209014.1:731949-736119 GCF_000334495.1 Tupaia belangeri chinensis | reverse complement strand
GTAGGTGCTTAAATATACTATTTTTTTTTTAATCAATGAAGATGACACACTTTAGAAAGGAATGTTGGAAGACAAGAAGACGGTCTTTGGAAGGTCATTTTGGGCAAGAGAGAGCCCCAGATAGATGAGACATTCTTCTTTGCCAAAATAAATGCATACCTACTTTCAGAAACACACACACAGGGGGAGAGAGAGACAGAGGCAAACTTAGTCAGATGAACAGGACAATATGACATTTGCCAGTGAAAATAATTATGTCATTCTTTCTCTTTACCCACGATATCAAGGGGAATATAGATAACAAACATGTTTCAAATAGAAGTTTCCAGAGTGGTTCCTCCACTGCTCTAAAGATAGTCTTAACATAGCATGGTTTATAAGACCTCACATAATCTAGTTCCTGCATACCTGTCTGATTTCAGGCTTATCTCCACTCTTCCCCTACAATGTCCTGTGTTCTAGGCATACTGCGTTTCATCCACATTCCTTTGCCTATGGGATATTGCATATGTTGTACCATCTGCCAGGAACATGTCCTATTTCTTCAATGGCCATTTTTTCCCAATCCTTTAGGTGGCTGCTTAAGTGTCACTTCTTCCAGGAGGTCTTTGCAGGTCTTTGGGTTGGGTGCCCTCCCAATGTTTCCCCACTAGCACCTCCTCTAGTACAATTTTATTGCCTGTGGAGTTATCTTTTCAGAAACCGTATGCTCCAGAAGGCAGTGGCATGGCTATGCAGCATGGAACACAGTCTGACACATAGTCAGTAACTATTAAATGAACAAAGGAAAGAAGGGAAGAAATCTGAGTTCTGAGCAAACAGGAGACCACACCAGCAGAGAAATGGTGAGTACACTGAGTTGATGTTTCCTGGCTTTTGTAAAATCCATTCAGTGGAGTCCTAGAAGATGTGGGAAGGTGAATGTTGAAGCAACTGAGTCAAAACCATATTTAGGAAAGAAAAGAATAAGAGAATAAATGAGGTTAATAGGGTTTTTGTAAAACAAAAACTTGTAGTTAATATATGTCATGAAGAAATTTCTAGGGACCAGCAGTTAGCATAATGGCTATGTTGCTGGACTCCCACGTAGTCGACCACGGTTCACGTCCCAGATCCGGTGGCTTAAACTCACGCTGGGCGCGTGTGCGTGCGTGCCCAAGATCCCTAGAGGAGAATGGAGGAGAAGGGATTGTGGCGTGGTCATCCCCCCTGGGGGGTGATTTCTTGCTTTCTGTCTCTCTGTCTCTCTCTGTCTGTCTGGCGAGTGCACGCACCCTATAGCAAAAAAAAAAAAAAAAAAAAAAAAAAACAACCTCTTAAAAAAATAAAAAATGTTAAAAATTGAAGTACATATTTCACTAATATGAAAAATGAAAAAAAAAAAGACAAAAGAAATGGCAGCAATAGGTCTGATAAGAGTTCTGGAAGCCTGAGTAGGAGGGAGTCCTGTCTGACTTAGATACTCACTGCCACTTGAATAAAATTATTTATTTGAATTTTGTCCCCTCATTTTCTTTGAGCTATAATGGGGAATTTTCTCATAATTTCTCACCACTTACCCACCTTGTTTAAAACTAGAATGTAATTTATGAGCCTTTTTGTTGTCCTATTTTTTAATCAATTTTTTTTAGAACTGTATTCCACAGTAAAGAATGTCATAGACAATTCAGTATCTACTTCCAAAATGACCAGTAGAGCAGGTTTGAACGGTCACAACATATCATAATGTTAAATGTTGATAGTGGTGAATATGTTCGTATGTATTCTAGATTTGTTTTTTTTTTTGTGGGGGGGGAGGTTTTTGCTATAGGGCACATGCACTCACCAGAGAGACAGAGAGAGACAGAGAGACAGAATGCGAGAAATCACCCCCCGGGGGGATGGTCACGCCGCAATCCCTTCTCCTCCATTCTCCTCTCAGGATCTTGGGCACGCACGCACACACGCCCAGCATGAGTTTAAGCAACCGGGTCCAGGGTTTGAACTGCAGTCGACTACATGGGAGTCCAGTGATATAATCATTATGCCAACTGCTGGTCTCTAAAAAAAAAGGTTTTTGTCATAAGGTGCATGCACTCTCCAGAGAGAGAGAGAGAAAGAGAGACAGTGAGAGGCAAAGTAAGAAATCACCTCCCAGGGGGATGGCCATGCCTTAATTCCTTCTTTTCCATTCTCGTCTTGGAATTTTGGGCACACACACAGGTACCCAGCATGATTTGCAAGCCTCCAGAGCCAGGACTTGAACCATAGTTGGCTATATGGAAGTCCAGCGCCTTAACCACCATGCCATCTTCTCATCTCCATACACATGATTTTAAAGACCATTCTGTACTCTGGGAACCAGCAGTTAACGTAATGGCTATGTCGCTGGACTCCCACGTAGTTGACCGCAGTTCGCGTCCCCGACCGGGTGGCTTAAAACTCACACCGGACACGTGTGCGTGCGTGCCCAAGATCCCGAATGGAGGAGAAGGGATTGCGGCATGACCTTCCCCCTGGGGGGTGGTTTCTTGCTTTCTGTCTCTATGTCTCTCTCTGTCTGGTGAGCGCACATGCCCTATAGCGAAAACCTCTCAAAAAAAAAAAGACCATTCTGTACTGTACGAAGATATGTAATGTATAGATATAAATCATAAATTACAATAGATATAAGACTACTGTAATGTAATCCAAATATTTGAAATTATAACCATTTTGTGTCAATCTGTCCTACAATTTTGGTCAAGAGCTTTAGAAACAAAAAATGGATAGTTCTGAGATCGGAGAAAATGAGAAACCTGGCAAGGAGCATCAATAAAATGAAACCTATTTTTTACAATGATCAATTGTGATCTTATCAACTACTTTATAAAGGGAAATATTTATATCCAATAACGCTTCTGATTATCACTGAAGCACCTAACACATAAATGTCCAACAAATACCATTGATACATTATTTTAAGCATACTAAACACTAATCAAATATCCTTTATTAACCATATTATGATTTTCATCTATTGGATAAGAGATTAGTCAATAAGGTTTAATTGATACAGAAATCACAAAGCTAAGCCTCAAAAAATATATGGAGTTTGAAGAAATTGAAGGATGAAATAAAAGCTTGCATAAAAAGATGCTAGTAATACATTAAATGTCATACCTTTGAAATTACCTTGTTTCTTAATTAGAATTTTTCAAGCATGTCAATTGAACTTGTCCTCACTGAGAACCACACCCTAGGCAAATTCAAAGCATGGAAGGGAATTATTTTCTAGTTAATGGAGCATGTAAGTTTATTTTAATATTCAAGGTTATGATGGATAAAATGTAAACTAAGAAGTTTTCCTTTTTATCATGGGTCATGGTATAATAGCAGTACTTATTTTATGAAATAAATGTCCAATTACCATAAAACAAATGGAAAGCCATTATATGTTACTTGGCTTTTGTATGCAGTCTGTGAAATGTGTTTCCTTACAAACTGGCATGCCGTAATTCTGTGTACATGTAGTTAATCCAGGAAATTCTACCTTATCTTTTCCTCATTTGAACCACATGGGCTCCATTCTAGCGGTGATAACTTAAGTCTTTCTCATCTCTGAACCTTTGCATATACTATTCTCTCTGCTTAAAATGACTTTGCCTCCTTCACCAATCCATGAATTGCATTTTCTTCAAAACCTTTCAAAAACTCACCTCTCCTCTATGTTCTCCCTGTCACTCTCTTTAATCATTTATAATTAAACTTACATGAAGATTGGTGTCTTTAGTCCATTTTGTGCTGTTATAATGCAATATCTGAGATTGGGGAAATTATAATGAATCGGAATTTATTGACTTACAGTTCTGGAGGCTGGGAAGTTCCACATCAAGGTACTGGCACCTGACAAGGGCCTTCTTGCTGAGTCATTTCGTGGCACAAGGAGATGGAGAGCAAGAAGGAGCCAGACCCTTTTATAATAGCACCAATCCCACCCAGGAGAGTGAAGCCCTCATGATCTAATCACCTCTTAGAAGTCCCTCCTCTTACTACTATTACAATAGAAATGAATTTCAAATGAGTTTGGTAGAGGGCAACTATTTAAACCATAGCAGTTGGATTGGTTACCTTAATTGGCTAGATAATGCACATAACAAGTGTAATTTAATTTGTCTTTGCTTAAGATAACATTGCTAGTCCCAGCTCTAT
>NW_006209014.1:726460-731918 GCF_000334495.1 Tupaia belangeri chinensis | reverse complement strand
TCGGAAGAGGTATAGTGAGGAGGAATGGGAAGGACTAGATAGGACTGTTAGAGTGCAGCTTAATGCTGGTTTATCACCCTTGGAACAGAGTTAACATTATATGTCAATGTTACCTTTACACTTTAGCCATTTTCTTATTTTGCAGTTGTATGTCTATTTCATTTGTATTTTCTTAGCTCTATCATTAAGTTCTATTTATTTTGTTCATTTATGCTGAGTCTTTTGAATCCAACAATGTTAGTTATTATGTGTTTCTAAGGGAGTAGTGAGAATACATTCGTTGATAATGCCACGGTCACAAGCTCAATTGCCTTCAGGGTCTAGGCAAGTTACATAAATGTGCAAAGAGACACAGTGTTAGACAGGGAGCAGAGGCTGTGTAAACTGGAGGGTTCCTGCCCAGCCTAGGGGCATTCAAATGCAAAAATTCACAACACCCCTGCCAGTCCAATTTGGCCTTCCAGTCACTGGTTTGCAACCCCCGATGCCCTTATTTCTTGCTCTGAGCCTGTGAGGGATGTTGGTGGTGACAGGGTGATTAGCTACATTTTATTGGTGAAGGAATTGAAACACAGAATAGTAACTTTGCAAAAGTCACACAGGAAATCAGCTTTATACACATGTCTTGTTCAAAGAGAATAGATTGCAAAAAGATAAAGTAAAGAGCAGGACCTAAAACCTGGAAGAAAATTAACAAGATTCATCCTTTTAAAGAGAAATATTTAGAAGCAGTTTCAGGGTGCATTTAATAAGCTTTAAAAACATAATTAAATCAGTCCCTCCCCTTTACTATGATTTGTATACACGCACATACACACACACACGCACACACACACACACACACAAATTTTTATGATTAAATCCTAATTTCCCAGAAAATTTTGGTATCTTGTCCTTCCTAAGGGATTTTGACTAAAATGTGAATCACATTGCCTTGTAGGAAACCTAATTTCAGAGAGAATTGTCCCTCTCCTAGATGTCCTTCAGGTTTCTTTTTTTTCCTTCCCAAGATTATGTGTTATTTACTATTATAACTATCAGCTTTAAGAAAAAAAGGTTAGGGAATAGATCCTAGAATCCACTTTTAATGTGAATGCTTTGAAATTTTTATTCACTGCTGCTACAAGCTGAGAAGCAGGCAAAGCATATTCTGCAAATCAAGCCCGTTAAAATTCCACTGCAAAGCGTGGACTTGACTGACTGCAAGTGGGGCTGTCAGCTTGTACAGGCGTCACTGTCAAAGGGCCGTGTCATCTGTCAGTGTCGGTTCCAGCTCACTGTTCCACATAGAGGGAATGCACTGTTGCCTCCCAATTGATAACACGCTGCCAGAAGCATGTTACTTTCTCATCCGTCTTCTTGTAGCTGTCAAAAATGGAATCCATTAATTAGTTTGTTCTTGTGAATTTTAGTTGTTCTCAAGACATGTAAATTTCAAAGTAAGACAAATAAAAATCCCAACCCAAACCATGATGCCAATAAGGGCTCAAAATCTCGAAGTGGCAGCTGTTACTGACAGTGGCAAAAACTGACCAGCTAAACTCTGCCTTAAGTGAATGTAATGATGTGGCTAGTTTCCCATCCCTTTTAATGAGAGCAAGCTTCCCAAGGCAGCAGAAAGAGAGGAGAGTTAGGAATCAGGTGGGAGGGATGCCCCGAACACGGCTCTAACTAGTCAGGCAGTTTGACACAACTTAGTGAGCCCGGTTGCTGCTGCTACTGCATGATTACCTTTTTGTATTTTATTCCTCTCCAGTAGCTTTCAAAAAAAAGTTTGATGGGTTTTATTTCCCTTATTTTGGGGGGTCCCACAAAGCACAGGCAATTCTGTAAACTCCATATACTTCAGACAGGAAACCTCAAGAGTAATTCACTGGTGCTCCAATATACAGTATATCTATGAACTGAAGGAATGTTCTATAAGAAACCTGAAACAAATACATCAAATGATCTTTATGGGTCTGATACAGTACATTGCAAACATGAGTATGATTCAGCTTAACCTAATTATTTCCCTTTCCATATTTCTAAGTCAGTGATACAGGATTACACTGACATGAGGCTTATTTTATTCTACTCTATTCGGTAAGCATTTATTAAGTGACTATTCTGTGTAACTCACTGTGCTGGGTACTCTGGGATATACAAAATTCTTAAAATACAGCCTTTGTCCTCTAGAAGCTCATACTTTGGAAGAAGAGGCAGGCACATACACAAAGAGCTCCGATTCAAGACAGGCTGTAGGAAACATTAAATAATGAGCTATGGGAGAGAGGAAAGAGATGAGCTCCATGCCAGGGAATCTGAGAAGGGTTCCTAGACCAAGTTAAAGGAGGGATTAGTCTTCACGTGGCTGTTGTTATAGTTTGGGTGTTGATATACCTCCAGAACTCATGAATAGAAACATAATCTATAAGGTGATGGTATTACAAGATGGGGCCTTCGGAAGGTGATTAAATCTTGAGGGCTGAGTCCTCAGAAATGCTTAGTGCCCTCATAAGGGGCTCCAAGGAGCCCCTTGCTCCTTCCACCCTGTGTAGACAGAGCAAGAAGATGTTATCTTTGAGGATTCAGGGTCTCACCAGACACTGCATTTATAAGCACCTTGGTCTTGAACTTCCCAGCCTCCAGAACTGTGAGAAATAAATTTCTGTTCTTTATAAGTTGTCTTAATCCATTGTTGCATTGCTAACAAAAATGCATGAGACAGTGATTTATTTAAAAAATAAAATAAAATAAAGATTTATTTGCAAAACTCATGATTCTAGTAGCTAAAAAAATCCTTCATAAAATGACAGAAGAAAACTTACACCAAGGCAAAGCATGGTTTGCATCCATGAGTTTCTCTCTTTTGTTATGGTTCTATCCCTCAACTAATAGACCCATCAGAATTCAATCGTGGGGCTCCCACCCTAATGACATTATTACACATAAGGCCGCACCCTTGGACACCATAAAGGAATAAAGTTTTCACTTCATGCCTTTACAACACAATCAACTCTCAACACATAAATTTTGGGGAACATCTAATCACCACTCACCAAATTCTAAAATTTAAACTCTTGGGGCCAACCCAGTATCTAAACCATAACATAAGCCATCGTATCTATAGCTTTTGTTATAGCAGTCAAATGGACTATGACAACTATAACATACTCAGTTCTTTTCCCTTTCATATCACATATGAAGGAGGAAAATGTATAAGGAAGAAATCAGTCTGCAAATGATCAGGAAATAGAATTTACATGAATGGGAATATTCAGGGGTGAGTTTTTTCCACTTAGTGGCATCAGTATGAGGGCAGAATCAGTGCAGAGAAGATTCTCTGATGGAGACATCCTCCTGACAACTACGCATTTTACAAAAGCCAACAATTAAGATTCTCCTCTTGTGAAACATGTAAGGGGTAGTTTTTTTTTTTTTTAAAGAATCTATTTAATTTTATTTATTATTATTATTATTTTGTTTTAACTTGCCAGAGAGAGAAAGTGAAAGTGAGAAACCAAAACGCCAAGTCCAGGACTCAAACTGTGGTTGACCATATGGGAGTCCAGCACCTTAACCACCATGCTACCTGCTGGCCCCTGGAGTAGCCTAGTAACATTGTCCCACAATTATGTCTAATGATTTGTGGCATAAATAAATGGTAATATAACCAGAAGGACGTTTCTAAGGTTTTTCTTGTTTTCAGGTTTACTCATTGCCAGCCAAGGTATAATAGAGAAGGTAAAGTATAATCACTAGAATGAATGAAAAATAAAATAAAAAATAATTTAGCAGAATCTTTTTTAAGATCCTTAAAATGTTTAAGGAACTTCTGATTCTTTTCCAATAAACAGTACAGTAGTGTAGGATTATTTTAAGCTGCAGGAGGGAAAAGACTTTGTTTTGCTCATTGCTGAACAGCAACTCTTCTTAACCAGAAGAGTCCATGGCTCATAATAGGAACTCAGTCAGCATTTGTTTAACGCTCTTTTGGCAAAACCTATCAATAGCAACTCAGCCGAGTCTCAGAGTAGAACAAACACTGCTCTTCTCAGGCTTGTTCTCCTACCGTATGTATGGGATAACTTTAGTTTGAGATGAAGGTTTTCTAGAACGGTAAGTGTTTTTTGTTTGTTTGTTTGTTTTGTTTTGTTTCGTTTTTCTAGGAGTTGAGAGTACAGACATCTGCCAATTAATTTGGTCACAGTTCTTTCTTACAGTCTGAGTAAAATTGATTTGAAATAGAAGAAAATTAAGTTGATAGCTTTTAAAAATGAACTATCAAGGAACCAAGAGGTGGCATGCTGGTTAAAGCACTAGACTCCCATATGCCTGCCCCTGGTTTGAGTCCCGGACCTGGTGACTTGAAAATCACACTGGGCACATATGTATGTGTGCCCAAAATCCCAGGAGAAGAATGAAGAGAAAGGATTGGGGCATAGCCATCCCCACAGGAGGTGATTTCTCACTTTCTCTCTGACTCTCTCTGGCCTGTGCACCCATCCTATGGCAAAAAACAAACAAACAGACAAACACAACAACCAAGAAAAACTAACAAAAACTATCAACAAAGGAATTTTATTAAAACTAAGAACGTTTAAAATGCTTGTGTTTCTGGCTATAAGATGCTAACAGTAAGGTTATAACTAGATTAAAATGAGATTGTGAACTAGCTAGTTAATGCAATCTTCCTAGCTAACCAATTTTAATAATTTAATTAGTGAAGGTTTTTTTATTATTATTTCTGTTTTGCATATATTCAATGTACATTTTTGTGGGGTACAATATGGCTTTTTAAAGCATGCGTATGGTGTATACTAATCACATCAAGGATATATACATAGTTATCTTCTTCATCATTGTACATTACACTATGTTATGCACATTTGAAAATAGCTCTATTGGGATCAGCAGTTGGCATAATAGTTACATTACTGGACTCTCATGTAGTTGACTGCAGTTCAAGTCCTGGACCCAGTGGCTTAAAATTCATGCTGGGCATGTGTATGTGCATGCCCAAAATCCTGGGTGGAGAATGGAGAAGAGACTGTGGCATGGCCATCCCTCCTAGGGGTGATTTCTTGCTTTCTGTCTCTCTGTCTATCTCTCTCTCTCTCTCTCTGGTATATGCACACACCTTGTAGCAAAAATCTCTAAAAAAATAAATAAATAAAAGAAGAAAGAAAAAAAGAAAAGAGCTCTACTAATATTTTCAGGGGGTGTTATTTTTGGAAGTATACATGGAATTGCATGTATTTTTAAAAAGAATTATTTTATTTATTTATTTAATTTGACCAGAGTGAGAAAGCAAGTCACCAGGTCCAGGACTAGAACCCTGTCAACCATGTGAAAGTCCAGCACCCTTAACCACCACATCACCTGCTGGCTCCAAATTGCCCATATTTTCAACTCTGCTGTGATACACAATTCCATTCCATTCTTTCTTTTTTATTTTCTTTTTTTTCTTTTTTTT
>NW_006209014.1:719215-726436 GCF_000334495.1 Tupaia belangeri chinensis | reverse complement strand
GCGTGCGCTCGCCAGACAGACAGAGAGAGACAGAGAGACAGAAAGCGAGAAATCACCCCCCAGGGGGGATGGTCACGCCACAATCCCTTCTCCTCCATTCTCCTCTCGGGATCTTGGGCACGCACGCACACGCGCCCAGCGTGAGTTTTAAGCCACCTGGTCCGGCATGCGAACCGCGGTCGACTACATGGGAGTCCAGCGACATAGCCATTACGCTAACTGCTGGTTCCCTCCATTCCATTCTTATGTCCATGCACAATTTTCTCCCGTATTCCATGCAGTTTCTGGCATCTATCTTACTCTCTCTTTTTCTGCAAAGCATATGTTAGATGATGAAAACTAGTTTGAATGCCTTGACATCTAAATAAGCTAGATAAACTTAACCTCTAGCCTTTACTTTGAGATCATAGGCCAAGACTTGGTACACACAGGCCAAAGACGTTAACCGAGTGCTTCACTGATAGCTGCAGGTAATTAACTCACATGCTTCCAATAAATAAGAATCAGGATGGCAACCACTCTGGACTGAATCAGCAAGGAGGAAATACCAACATTTGTGGAATAACTACCAAGAGCATAACACAGGGAAAGCAGGAGAAATAGTCAAGACTATGCAACAACCCCTAAAAATGAAGACTGACTGAGGCTATGGTCCAGAGTCCTGGAGGCCCTCTTCTGGGTCAGGCAATAATCCTTTAGTTTCTGGATAGTAAGGGAGAGACCAGGGGAGTAAGGCGAGAAGCACTGTGCATGGGTATGGGAGGTAGTACTGTGACCATCTACCACAAGTGCAATAGCATGTTGCTCTCACTGTCAGTATTGCTAATTCAATGCGCACTGACTGAAAATCACCCCTGGCATAGCATAAAATATAGTTTCACCCAAAAGGAGCTTTTATGAAATATTCAATCCCATTTTTAAGAACATCCCAGCTGGATGAACATTGGACCAACCAATCAGAAAGAAGTGTCCAAAAAATCAGTGTCCTGGTGTCTCTTGACAGATCCAGTGTAACCCCTGAATGGCCCAAGGTAGGAGCAAGTGGTGCCTGTTGGAGGCTGTTGACACATATCACAGCAAGGGATCAGATAGAAAGAGAAAGTCATACTTCTATAACTTCACATACCTCTGACACAAGTTCTACACACATGTAACAGAGCTAACTTATTTGGTCATTCTAACCCCTTATAGTCACTAGCAATAACTTGCTTCTCTCAGACAAATCTTTTTCTCTCTCCTCTTTTCTTTATATCCCCTTCCTTCTCACCACCAAAAATTCTCTGGACAAATGCTTATTAAAACCCACTATGTGTCAGGCATTTGTATTAGGTATAGGAAATAAATCTAAACAGATTATTTTAACACTTAAGTGCACACCACTAAATCAGATAATGTCTATCCCAAGACCCTTCCACCCATAGCAAGTTTCATTGTGTCTGAAGTGTTGTTGGGCACAGTCCTCACAGGGAGTGGGTACTTGGAGGTAGGTTACTACACAAAAAGTGACCCTTAAAGAAGTCTTTTAGGAAGAGTCATCACTGATACACAAGGTGAGGGCTTTGCAAGGACCATGAAGCCTTTGTAGTACACACACCCATTTCAGTGACCCTGATAAAATCAGCCACTGCTATGATCTTATCACTGCAAGTGCCATCTGGATTGCTGACCTCAGGTGCTCCCACAAATCAGAGATAAAATCAGAGAATTAAGGATTAGCCCAAAGCAGGATGGATTTACCTGCTAAGAATCCTTTTGAAAAATGACCACATTTGAGGATGTTACAAACCTCTTGGGTCAGCCAGTGGCATAGTGGTTAAGAAGACTGGGTTCCACACAGCCAGTTGCATGGTTCAAATCTCTAGTGGCTTGAAAAATAAGCCAGGAGCATGTGCATGCATGCCCAAAATTCTAAGAGGAGAATGAAGGAAAAGGGACTATAATGTAGCCATTTCCCCAGGGTATGCTTTCTCACCTTCTCTCTCTCTATTTTTCTCTCTCATCTCTCATGCATGTACCCTATAGTCAAAAAAAGAAAAAAACCTCTCTATACCCTTTCAATAGAGGAATCTTTTAGAAGCAACTGATTGCTCATTTCTTCTTCTTCTTTTTTTTTAATGAACATATTTATCCTTGACCATGAACTCCTGCCACAAAATAAGACAACAATTTGGTTAGTTGTCTATAAATAATATAGCAAAATCCATTAACCTAATTTCTACATGTAAGTTTTCCTCTTTTAATTGAATGCTTTTCTCATTCATTAAAGTCAGCTTCCCATGACTTTTAAATTCAGTTAGAAAAGTTAATCCTCTGGTTAATCTGGACCAATTGGTTTCTGAAACACCACTCAGTGACAAACCATTATTTCTAGCTCAGTTTTTAATTGGTTAGAATGTTATTGCTGCAAGATCCAGTAGCTGTCAGATTTGCCTGCTAGCCAGTCTGAGCTTTCTGGACATATTCCAAGTCATTAAAGCAACATCTCCTGCTCAAGCTGGGGATATTTATCCTGAACCCAAGCCTGATGCTCTCTCTTACTCTTATTTAATTAAGGCCTAAGGAATGTTGGAGGGTGTCCTGCTGCAAACTGGGGACAAGTATGCTTTCAGAAACAAACTAAAAAAACCTGAGGTTTAACCTTCTTATGTTAAATGCTACTTTTGAATGATTAAGCATAATTGTCATACAAATCACAATATAGCACTGATGCAAAATACATTTTCTTAGCTATTTTATGACTTTTACGCCAGCTTTGAAATTTTTTCCCTACTAAAGAGTCCAAAAGAACCCAATCATATCAGTTAGAATAAAGAACAACACTAATTTAATATCAAATATATTTAACTTTTTATAATTATTTTACTCATAAAAGTAAAAACTATTATTATTATTTTTGCTATAGGGTGCATGCACTTGCTGAAGAGACAGAGAAATATGAAGTGAGAAATCACCCCCAAGGGAGGATGGCTAAGCCACAATTCGTTCTCCCCCATTCTCCTCTCAGGATTTTTGGCACACATGCACATGCACCCAGCATGAGTTTCAAGCCATTGGGTTTAGGACTTGAACTGCAATTGATCGTGTGTGAGTCTAGCAACATAAGTAACTACACCATATGCTGGTCCCAAAATATCTCTCTCTCTCTCTCTCTTTAAATCACCCTATTAGTATCTCAGAAGCTGTAACTTCTCAGAAACTTTGTGGAGTACAGTTATTCTTTTTAAGAATTATTAATTTAAGGTATTGATATTATTATTTGTTGTAGTGCTTGTGTGCAAGAGAGAAAGATTAAGAGAGGAAGTGAGAAAGCAAACTGCCAGGTCCATGGTCAGCCATATGTGAGTACAACACTTTAACCACCATACCACTTCCTGGCCCCTACAGTATGTTTTTTAAAGCATACATACTGAGTGTAATAATTGAATCAGGGGCCAGCAGGTGGCAGGGTGGTTAAGGGTGCTGGACTCCTACTTGGCTTACCATGGTTTGAGGCCCAGACCTGGTGGCTTGCTTTTTCACTTCCTCTCTCTCTCTCACTCTGTCCCTCTCTGGTCAAATTTAAATAAATAAATAAAGTTTAGTAAAATAATTCTTAAAAAATAATTGAATCAAAGATAGACACATAAACCATAACTTCTCAGATACAAATGGGACACCAGTATCCTTTCAGTATAATGCACAACCCTATTGGTTATTCTTCTTTTAAGCAATAACAGAATCAAAAGAGATCATCCATATATGTTTTTCTGGCTACGTTCAATGAGACAGCACTACCTATGGGCCTATGCTAGAGCTCTGGGCTAAGCTTTCTCCTAAGCTGAATGACCTTGGTTAAGTCATTCTGATTTTCTGGTTTCCAGTTATCTTCCTCTTCTGTAAGATAATAGTAAAATACTATTAATCTTACAGTTTCTTAAGTGGTATTAATCATGAAATGTATATGAAATTCTTTGAAAAACTAATATTCATGAAGTCATTTTTTTTTTTGGAGAGGTTTTTGCTATAGAGCACGTGTGCTCACCAGAAAGACAAAGAGACAGAGAGACAGAAAGTGAGAAATCACCTCCCAAGGGGGATGGCCACACCACAATCCCTTCTCCTCCATTCTCCTCTCAGGATCTTGGGCATGCATGCACACGCATCCACTGAGTTTAAGCCACCAGGTCCAGGATTCAAACCGCAGTCCACCTCATGGGAGTCCAGTGATGCCTCATGGTAGTCCAGCGATGTAGCCATTATGCCATCTGCTGGTCCCCATGAAGTCAAATCTTTATTAAAATAAAATGATCACACTAAAGAAACTCTTAGAGTAACAGACAGAATTCAGTTTATTCACTTAAATTGGAAAATTTCATTCCTCTTGAGATCCTTCTCATCAGCCTACCCATTACCCTTTCCTAGAGTGGCAAGTGCCACTGAGTACCTGCTTCAGGATTCTGCTCCTCATCTGTGCCTTCAACTTGCCTGATTTCCCTGAGTGGTAGGGGGAATGCTTTTACCCGTTCCTATTTTCTTCCATGCAGAAATGATCCCACAGACTTTCATCTTCAGACCCCTGACCCAAGGGACAATGAGGCAGGCCCAGGAACCCCAAGCCAGAGACCCCTATCTCTGTCAGCCAAGTAGGCTTTTTATTTTCCTTCTCCTCTTCTTTCATTTGTAAATTTCTCACTTCTCTTTACCACACAGGAACGCCCGCAGTTCTACAGCCACCCTACTTCCATCTTCAGACCCCTGGTGAAATCGCACTCTGCGCACTACGGTCTGCGACTATTTCTTAATTCTCCTTTTTATTTTCTTCCCACTTATTTGGTCCTATCTTCCTTTATCTCTGCCCTTCCAGACGGTCTAGTTAGGTCTAGAATTATAGTTCTGAAATATTCTAGTATTTTAAGACTCTCTGGGATCCTCCCTTTTACTAAAGCACCTGTGAAAAAGGAGATACATTTCTTCATACACCTGAAGAGAATACTCCTCCTTGGATCACATTGCTAAAAACAACAGGAGAGAGACTTTGGCAGTCTTCAGTCCACAGCAAAATGGAAACATACTTGCTCCTGTTTGAGGAAATGTTCTCTTAAAAGGTATTCCAAAGTAAACACATCTCCCAATGGTTAGAAGTAGAAGAAGAGCCTCGGGTCTGAATAAAGCAGGAAATATGCCTCCATCAAAAGAACACAGTGACTCCCTTCCATTTCTTGAAAAAACAGAGGACGTTACCAAAATGTCCGAGAAAGAATTTAGAACTTTCATGGTGACCAAATTCTATGAGCTGGAACAAAAAAGAGACAAGGAACACAGGAGATTAGAAATTCCTTCCACGATATGAAAGAAGAAATGGACACGCTAAGAAAGAGTCAGATGGAGCTATTAGAGGTGAAGTCTGTAATACAGGAAATCAAAAACTCTCTCAAAAGTATTAAAAGTCAATTAGACCATGCTGAAGATCGGATCTCTGATGTAGAAGATAAAACTTCTGACCTAGAGAAAACCACCCAAAAAATAGAGAAAATAACAAAAATACATGAGGATAACATATGAGAAATACTAGATCCAAATAATTGGTATCCCAGAAGATGAAGAAATTAATAAGGGCATGAAAAATCTATTCCATGAAATCTTGGAAGAAAATGTCCCAAGTCTAGAGAGGTACTCAAACATCCAGACTCAAGAAATACAAAGGACCCCAAATAGAATCAGCCCATGAAGATCTTCCCCAAGGCACATCTTAGCCAGACTGGCAAAGACCACAGATAAAGATAAGAAACTAAAACTGACAAGAAAGAAACAACAAGTGACTTACAAAGGTCATCCCATCAGGCTAACACCAGACTTCTCAACAGAAACAATGCAAGCAAGAAAAGAATGGGAAGATGTACTGAAAGTGTTAAGAGAGAAACAATTTCAACCAAGATTATTATATTCTGCAAGATTATCCTTCATATGGAAAAAAAAAGATTAAAATCTTCTTAGACAAATAAAACCTGAAAGAATTTGCCAACACATGGCCAGCTCTCCAACAAACCCTGAAGAAAGTACTGTTCCAGGAAAACTAAAGTAACAACCAGAAACAAAGGAGTAAAAGGCAACTAAGACAATGGCCAACTTAAATGTTGGGACAGGTCCAGTAACATCGATAATAACATTGATTGTTAATAGATTAAATTCTCCAATCAAGAGACACAGACTGGCTGAATGGGTTAAAAACAGAAACCCTCTCTCTGTTGCCTACAGGAAGCCCACTTCATGGATAAAGACATACAAAGACTGAAAGTGAAGGGCTGGAAAAAGGTTTTCCATGCAAATGGGAACCAGAAAAGAGCTGGAGTCACGATATTAATTTCCAACAAAATAGGCTTTAAAACAAAAACTCTTCAAAGAGACAAAGAAGGGCACTATATTGTAGTAAAAGGATCAATAGATCAAGAAGATGTAACATCTATTAATATCTATGTGCCTAACACAGGGGCACCCAAATATGTGAAGGAAAGACTGTTAGATCTAAAAGGAGAGATAGACTGTAACACACTAATTGTTGGAGACCTCAACACTGCACTATCCCTTCTGGATAGATCATCTAGACAAAAATATAGGTAAAGAGATAAGGATCTAAATGATATCATAAATCAAGTGGACAGACATCTATATAACTTTCCACCCACAAACCACAAGATATACTTTTTCTCTGGGGACCAGCAGTTAGCGTAATGGCTATGTTGCTGGACTCCCACGTAGTTGACTGCAGTTCGAGTCCCAGACCTGGTGGCTTAAAACTCATGCTGGGCGTGTGTGCGTGTGTGCCCAAGATACTGAGAGGAGAATGGAGGAGAAGGGATTGCAGTGTGGCCACTCCCCTGGGGGGTGATTTCTCGCTTTCTGTCTCTCTGTCTCTCTCTTTCTGTCTGGCGAGCGCATGTGCCCTATAGCCCTATAGCAAGATATACTTTTTTCTCACCCCCACATGGAACCTTCTCAAAGATTGACCACATCATAGGGCACAAACTAACCCTTTACAGATTCAAAAGCATAGAAACTATATCCAGCATCTTCTCTGACCATGATGGAAGTAAACTTGAGTATAATTTCAAGAGAAATCCTTCAAAGTACTCAAATACATGGAAACTAAATAACCTACTCCTGAATGACTCCACAACTACTGAAGAAATAAATCAAAAGATTTATGGAAGCCAATGACAATGGCTTTCATATGGCTTTCCATCA
>NW_006209014.1:717569-719204 GCF_000334495.1 Tupaia belangeri chinensis | reverse complement strand
AAGATTCAGGGAAGCCAATGACAAGGAGGACATGAGTTTCCATAATCTTTGGGACACTGCTTAAGCAGTCATAAGAGGGAAGTTCATAGCAATTAGTATACATAAGAGGAAGACGGAAAGAAGGCAAATGGATCACCTAACATCATGCCTCAGAGAATTGGAAAAGCAACAGCAAAAAGATCCAAAAACACTCCAGGAGAAAGGAAATAATAAAGATACGAGCAGAAACAAATAAAATGGAAAATAAATGAACTATATAGAAAATAAATGAAAGTAAAACCTGGTTCTTTGAACAGATAAACAAAATTGATACACCACCTGTGAGACCTATTAAGAAGAGGGAAAGGAACCAGGTGAATCAGATCTGCAATGAAGCAGGCAAAATAACACCAGATATAGTAGAAATACAAAACATTATTAGAGGATACTATGAACATCTGTATGTCAAGATAATCTGGATGAGACGGACAAATTCCTGGGCACATATAATCTACCTAGATTGAGCCAGAAGGATATAGAAATCTGAATAGCCCCATAACAAGCCAGAAGATTGAATCAGTAATAAATAACCTTCCAGAAAAGAAAAGCCCTGGCCCTGATGCTTCACCTCTGAATTCTATAAAACTTTTATAGAAGAGTTAGCCCCCATTCTGCTCAAGTTATTTCTAAAGATCCAAAAGGGTGAATCTCTCCCTAATTCTTTCTATGAAGCCTCTACACCCTTATTGTTAAAACAGATAAGGACAGGACAAGGAAGGAAAACTATAGACCAATATACCTCATGAATATAGACACAAAGATTCTCAACAAATCGTATCCAATAACTTACAAAAAAGAGTATACATCATGATCAAGTAGGCTTTATTCCAGGAATGTAAGGTTGGTTCAACATACAAAAAACCATAAATGTAATACACCATATTAACAGGAAGAAAGATAAAAAGAATATAGTTATATCAATTGATGTAGAAAAAGCATTTGATAAGATACAACATCCCTTCATGATCAAGACTCTCAGCAAAATCAGCATAGAAGGGTCATTTCTCAACACAATAAAAGCTATCTATGAAAACCCCATAGCAAACATAATTCTCAATGGAGAAAAGCTGAAAGCTTTTCCACTAAATACTGATACAAGACAAGTATGCCCGCTTTCTCCACTCCTATTCAATATAGTACTGGAAGTCCTGGCCAACACCATCAGAAAAGAGGAAAAAATAAAAGGCATTCAAATGTGAAAAGAAGAGGTGAAACTCTCTCTATTTGCAAATGACATGATTGTATACATAGACGACCCAAAGGTTTCCATGAAAAAATTTCTGGAAGTAATACGTGAATACAGTAAAGCTGCGGATACAAAATTAATATCCAGAAATCTATAGCATTTTATATATGAACAAACAGGCAGACTGAGATAGAACTGAAAAAAGTTCTTCCATTTACCATAGCCACAAAAAGTATAAGATACTTAGGGATAAATCTAACCAAAGAAGTTAAAGACCTCCACAAGGAAAACTACGAGAAGATAAAAAAAAGAAACTAAAAATTATACAAAAAAGTGGAAGGATATCCCATGTTCCTGGATTGGAAGAATTAATATAATCAAAATGGCAGTTCTACCCAAATTAATCTACA
>NW_006209014.1:675422-717031 GCF_000334495.1 Tupaia belangeri chinensis | reverse complement strand
GAAAGACTTCTTCAATAATATCCCCAAAGCACAGTAGATAATCCCCAAAATAGACAAGTGGGATTATATCAGACTAAAAAGTTTCTGCATGGCAAAAGACACAGTAATTAGTGTGAATCAGCAGCCTTCAAATGGGAAAGTATTTTTGTAAACTGTGCATCAGATAAGGGACTGATAACCAGAATTCACAAGGAACTCAAGCAGCTGTTCCAAAAAACGATGATCAATCCTATTAAAAGATGAGAGAATTAGTTGAAAAAAAAACACTCTCTAAAGATGACATATGAATGGCATATTAAAAAATGCTCAGCATCCCTCATTGTAAGGTAAATGCAGATCAAAACAACAATGAGATACCACCTAACCCCAGTCAGAATGACTAAAATTAAAAAATGGAAAAACGGTAAGTGCTGCCAGGGGTGTGGTAAGAGGGGAACTCTCTTACACTGCTGGCAGAAATGTAAATTGGTCCAGCCACTGTGGAGAACGATTTGGAGATTCCTCAAAAATCTACAAATAGAACTACCATATGATTCAGCAATCCCAGTCCTTGGTATCTACCCAAAGGACAGAAGAATGCTTAATTGAAAAAGTTCTTGCACATTAATGTTTATTGCAGCACTATTCACAATTGCTAAGTCATGGAAACAGCCCAAATGTTCAAGAACAGATGGATAGAAAAACTGTGGCACATATACTCAATGGAATACTATTCAGCCATAAAACAAACAAACAAAAAAATCCTGGCTTTTGATAGGAAGTGGATGAATATGGAAGATTTACTGCTGAGTGAAGCAAGCCAGGTTATAAAGGAGTGGCATTGTATGTCCTCACTTAATATATACTGAGTGTCCGCACTCTATGACTGAAACTAATTGACTAAAGGATATAGAAACACAGTATATAGATGTAAATACCAGATATAGTGTGTGTGAAAGAGAAGGGTCTGAGGAAGGACATTTAGAAGAAAAAAATAGGGAGGCAAAGCATTAATGGCACAAAGAAATGTGGTATTATCTGTTGAAGATATTTTGTAGTTTTATCAACTGTACTAGGGAGAAATATTCACCTGTTGAAATGTCCATTTTGTAAGAAAAATAATGTGATTAAATGTATAAAAGAAAATGAAATGAAAAAAAAGAAAGAAAAAAAAAGAAATGATCCCACAAAGGAAGCCCTTTCCCTCTCCTCACTCATTCAACACTTTGGTAGACCAAGTCAGAGGTCTTGGGGTGCTTGGCTCAAGAATTCTCTTACCATCAGTCCTGTGTGTTACCTGTTGGTTTGTGGTAGTTTACCTGCTGCCCAGTAGGCAATTCTGATGTTCAGTATTACAAAGCCTACTTGTAACATGCATGAGCCACAGGCCCTACTGGGAGCTATATTAGTTCGGTCTTCTCTCTCCCTTTCTCTTATATTTGATTTCCTGGTTGACTAGGAACTAAGATAGAGAAAAGGGGTATTATTTATTGGACACCCCATCCCTGCAAACCCTTCAAATGTGCAAACCTGTATTTCTATCCTTTGCTTTCTGTCAAGCTCCAGAACTGTAAACCAATTGTTTTTTGTTTGTTCGATTGATTGTTTTCTCATCTTGTGATTTTTGTTGTTGTTTGTTTTTGTTTTTTGCTATAGGGCAAGTGCACTAATCAGAGACAGACAGACAGACAGTGAGAGTGAAAGTGAGAAATCACCCCCTGGGGGGATGGCCACACCACAATACCTTTTCCTCCATCCTGTTCCTGGGATTTTAGGCATGCACACACACGCACTCAGTGTAAGTTTCAAGCTGCCTGGTCCAGGGTTGAAGTTGTGATTGATCAGGTGGGAGCCCAGCGCCTCAAGCACCATGCCACCTGCTGGCCCCTACCAGTTGTTTTTAAGAATTTTGTCTTTTTATTATAATTTCTGATTTGTATATAATCATTATATATATTTGTGAGGTATAGGATGTTTTTTAAAGTATGTATACAGTGTATAATAATAAAATCAAGGATGTATACATATTCATCGTCTTTGACATTTCACATTACATTATGTTGGGACAGCAGGTTGCTTGGAGGTTAAGGCACTGGACCCCACATGACCAACTATGTGGTTCGAGTCTCAGACCTGGTGGCTTATAAATCACACTGAATGCGTGTGTATACATGCCCAAAATCCCGAGGGGAGAGTGGAGGAAAAAGGATTACAGTGCGGTCACCTCCCTGGGGAAGGGGGTGATTTCTCACTTTCTCTTTCTCTCTGTCTCTGTCTGGTGAATGTAAGCATCCTACAGCAAAAACTAAAAAACAAAAACAAAACAACAACAAAAAAAGGCCAAAAAAAACCAAAAACAAAAACCCCAAACCCATTACATTATATTGTGCACATTTGAAATTCATTCTACAGATATTTTTAGAAGTATATATTGTCAAAGACATCTTTTACTTTACTGTGGCGCACTCTTCCATAATTCATTCCATTGCCCAAAATGCACATTGTTTATATGCACTTTTATGTCTGTTAGCCACTTTCTACCAAACTCCCTATGCAGCTGCTAGTATCTACCATTACTCTCTCTACTCCTATACCATTGAGACCTTTAGCTTCTTGCTAACGAGTGAGGATACTCAGTCTTTGTTAAACCAGGACTTAAGATATTTGTCTTTCATGACTTAACTTCTTTCACTTAGCATCAGATCTTCTAGGTTTGTCCACTTTGTCTCCAGTGACAGAAATTCATAGCTCTGTATGGCTGAGTAGTATTTGGTTGTGTATATGTGCTGTCTATTCATTGGTTGTTGGGCACTTACCTTGCTACCATGTGAATAATGCTGCAGTAAATATGGCTGTGCAAATGTCTTTCTGTCTCATTGATTTCTTTTTCTTTGGGCATATACTCAATAGTAGGATTAGTAGCCACAAAGGGTAGTTCTTTTAAAATTTTTGCCAGAGGTTGTGTGCGATCACCAGAGAGAGACAGAAAGAGGTGGTGAGAGGGAAAGTGAGAAATCAATCTCACCCCCTCAGGGGTGACCATGCTGCAATCCCTTCTCCTCCATTCTCCTCCTGGGAGTTTGGGTACGCATGCTCACATGCTTGGGATTTCAAGCTACCAGTTCCAAGGTCAAGCCTCAGTCCACCATGTGAGAGTTCAGTGCCTTAACCACCATGCCACTTGATGGCCCCACATAGATCTATTTTTAGATGTTGAGGAACCGCTATACTGTTTTCCATAGTTGCTGTAAAGTTCCACCAACAATGCATGAGGGTTCCTTTTATTCTGCCACCTTCCCTGCCTAATCCATTACATATAAAATACATGGCAAATGAATGAAAACAAAACAAAAAACTAAATTATTATGCTAAAATAAACTCCTATCTTTCACCCCAAATGTGCTTCCTTTCTTTCAGACACCATGGCAGAAACTTGGAAGCCACTGTAAATCCTTTTTCATGTATCCAATTCATTATCTAGTCTTGGGAATTTTGCTTCCTAAATTCAGTCTTGCTTCCTCATCACAGAAGCTTTGGTCCTAATTCATACCTTCTTCCCATACCACCAGAGTGACTTTCTAGGTTTTGAAAATTAATTAATTAGTTAATTCTATAAGTGAGGCAGATAGAGAAAGACAAGGACACAGACCTCCAACAGGGCTGTGATGTTGCAATGTACTCCCGGCCTCAGTCAGCCCCGAAATAAAGCGACACACATGCCTTCCATACTCAGAGAGATCCTGGATGTGAGCTAGGAGCCTCCCTGTTTGGGTCAACCTTGCAGAGAGTCCCATTTCACAGTTGTGCCATTGTCTGGCCTCCCCCAAGAGTGACCTTTTAAAAATGCAAGTCACTCTACTCTCAAAGCTTCACTAATGTTCCTTCCTATTTAGCATAAAAATCTAAATTTGGGCTAGCTGGTAGATGGTGGCTGAATTCCACCTGGCCAACCTCAAGGTCTGAGTCTTGGATCTAGCAGCTTGAGAAACATGCTAGGTGCACATGCACACATGCCCCAAATCCTGAGAGCTGTAAGCTGATTACAACATGACCGACCCCCGTGGGGGGTGTTTGGTGCTTTCTCACTCCCCCTGCCCCTTGCCCATGTGCAAGTGCACATGCCCTCTAGCAAATTTTTTTTTTTAAAAATCGTTTTCTATGTCCTACATGATTTGGTTTTGTCCACTGGACACTCCTCACCCCAGTTCTCTCCCGAGCTCCCTTTACTCCAGCAACTGGCCTCTTTGCTGTTTTTGCACTTTTTTTCTTTCCCTCTCAGCAGTCTGTGCTTACTTTCCTCTGTCTAGAAAGTGCTCCCCCACATCATCACACAACTCATTCTCTCAACACATGTAGTTTTCAGCATCATCTCTGCAGAGGAACCTTTCTGACCACTCGGCGAATCTGCAAGCTAGCATCATCATGCTTTGTCCTACTTTGTATCTCTTATGAATTGCATCACTTTGAGATTATTTATAATACTGCATAAGCTCCATGCAGATAGGGATTTTTCTCTATCTGGTTTACTACTGTATCTCTAGCACCTAAAACAGTGTTCGGCACCCAATAAATACGGGGGGAACAAATAAATTGAAGTAGTTGGGCCAGTCTCCTTACTTCAAGTACACTATCTCTCACCCCTCCCTCAGGCTGTAATCAATTCTCTCTAGAGAACAACTATGACTGTGCATATAATCCTTGTTCTTGAGGGCTAACTGAAACCGTCTTGGCACAGGATGCCAATTCTTTGTGAGCTGGCTTCTGGCTGCCACTCTGAACTCGTTTTCTTCCGCTCCTCTAGATGTTCACTCTGCTCCAAGCAATCTAGTTTACTTGCTATTCCCACAACACACACTTGCGTTTTCACAGCATTAAAATAAATACACCATTTTTTGCTAGGAATAGCCCACCATTCTTGTCACATAAGCATACACCTGTTTATGCTTTAAAACTCAAAGTCTTGGGCCAGGTGGTGTTGTGGTGGTTAAGGCAGCTCAATTCCATTTGGTTAACTTTGTGGATTGAGTCTCGGACCCAGCAGCTTGAAAAACACAACAGATGTGTGTTTGCATGTCTAAAATTCCAAGGGGAGAATGGAAGAGAAGGGATTGTAGCATGGCTATCCCCATGGGGAGGCTTTATTATCTTTTTCTCTTTCTCTCTGTCTCTGTCTCTCTCTGGTAAGCACACATGCCCTATAGTAAATCAATAATTAAAAAAAAAAAAACTCAAACTGTCATCATCCTCTCCTCTGTGAAGTTGTTCCCTGCCTATTCCTTCCCTCCCTGCTAGTTGGTTATTGCCTCCTTTGACCACTTAGAACTTAGAACATAGCTTCTCCCCCCCCCCCCCCGCCCCCACAGGGCACGTGCATTGGCCAGAGAGGGGCAAAGTGAAAAATCACCTCCCAGGAGGATAGACACACTACAGTCCCTTCTCCTTCATTCTCCTGAGATTTTGAGCACAAGTGCACACATGCCTGGCACGATTTTCAATTCCGGGACTCAAACTATGCAATCAGCCATGTGGCAGTCCTATGTTGTAACCTCTATGCCAGAACATAGCTTTACTATCACAACAATCACATCGGAGTGTAATCACGTTTGCATGTCTCGGTATGGGTATATTAAGAGCAAGGATGTGCCATAACTCCAACACTTAGCATTGTATGTGGGACATGATGAGTGTTCAATAAGGTTTACTGAATGAATAAATGAGTGAGTGAGCTAGAGCAGAACCACTAGGACACTGAGCGAGAGTTTGTGTACTGGCTCCTTTTAACTTCCCAATCTTTAGTCGGACCCCAAAGCCTGGGTCAGGGCAAGCAGCAGAACTACCGAGTTCTGAGAGCATACAAAGTTAGAAGTCAAATCCACTGCCCTCAGCTCTGAACTCAGCGTTATCCCAGAACTGCCCCAGTTAACACCGATAGCTCTCACTGCGGCACTCCAACGATGATCACTGTACAACCTTACACCCTTTTGTTTTTTACATTCCCTAATCAGACTCCATCTCTCACCTCTTGTGGCTCACTATACCTTTCCCCTGAGTTCTCTGGAACATACCCAAACCCCCTTTATCTCTCTACTCCCAGCATTCTTTCTAACTTCTTATTCTACATGTAACCTGGGCTCACCCTGAAGGTACTACCTGACTCCCCCCCACCTCCCCCCCCCCGCTTTAACAAGTGGAAGCTTTTTTTTTTCCTTACTCTCTAGTACAGATGGACCTAGCTGAGCTAGGTAGATGCCTTGCTCCTCGGTTCTTTCCAGATCACTAGCCATTTCTCCTACCCTGAGCTCTCAGCCTTGGGGCTATTACATTAGACCATGCCAAACAGAAGTCCTACTTGTGGTCATTTCCCAAGCCATCCCATTCATTCCTCCATGATGTTAGTACTGGTCTCACTGTCACTTCTTCAGTGCTACTTCAGCCTTAATTCTTGGTGACCTTTATTCTGATGGGGATGAATACTTCTGATATCCTGGACTCTCTCCTCAATGACCCTGTCCTCTGCCTATCTCAGGTATTCAGTACAGTGGTCATACACTAGATCTTCTTATTGCCAATATCTGCAACGTCTCTATAATTCCAATTCCAGGCTTCCTATTCTTCCATCTTCCCCGCTTATTCTCTCTGGTACCCTGATTTCAATGATATTCCAGTTGGGACCAACAATTCATTGGCTACTATTTTTTCCACTGCTCATCACCATCCCCATGCCTTCCTTTTTCTTTTTTTTTTTTGTAATCCAAAGATATTTTGACAAATATATAATGGGAATTTAAAATTAAAAACTGGATCCAGTTGTGGTGGCATGCACTGTGCTCTGCAAGCTGAGACCACATGAGAGGCCCAGGTTTGTTTCCTGGTCCAACCTAAAGGCTGAGTGTTGTAGTGTGCACCTGTAATCCCAGAGAGATCCTGTCTAAAAAAGAAACCGAAATAATAACAATGATAATGATAATAATGAAAATTGTAGAAGAGAAAAAAGAAATAAATTTTTTAAGTCCAAAATAATAATTCTTACATGCACATTCAAAAATCCCAAACAGAGGCCACACTGTAGCCATCATGAACCTTGACCCTCTGTAAGGCTGACCCACACTGGAAGGTATCAGGTTTGCATTTCTAGACCTCCCTAAGTACACCAGGTACACACATGCCCATGATCTAGGGGTGGCTGAGACTTAGCATAGATCATCAACAATGTCAACACCCTGATGGGGGTAGCTGTCTCTCTCTGTGTCTTTCTAGCTCTCAGTCTCAGGTTATGGTAAACTTTTTAAAAAATTATTTCTTAAAAACCCTATACATGTCCTTAGAATTTGTGGATTTATTTTCCTCCTACTATTGGGCCAGGAAATCAACTTTCGGGACTGTGTTTAGTCAGGACCCAGGGCTATCCTTTTTTTCTTTAGGTTTTTGCCATCAGGCACATGCACTTGCTAGAAAGAGAGTAACAGAGCCAGAGAGAAATCACCCCTCAGAGGGGACAGCCACACCATAATCCCTTCTTCTCTCTTCTCCTCCTGGGATTTGGGGCATGCATGCACACCTGCCCAGCATGATTTTCAAGCCACCAGGTCTGAGACTCAAGTGGCGATTGGCTGTGTGGGAGTCCAGCATCTTCACCACCACACCACCTGCTGGCCCCAGGGCTATTCTTTAAATAATTTTCATATCAAGTAGTTAATTTAAGAGCCTTTTGCATAGCAACACAAATTGTTAAAAATCTCAGGAGACAAACTATTTTGATAGTATTGACTGTTAAAAAAAAAAACCTCTAGATATATCTAATTTAGCAAAGTTTAGTCAGCAAAACAAATTATTCTTGAATTAGTCAGTCTCCAAAATGGCATCCAAAAGACTTTGAGGGGCCACAAGTTCCAATAATTTTTATGGGCAAGGAAAGGAAAGTGAGGTAAGAAAACAGAAGTGAGGAAAATGAGGTAGAGAAGCGGCCAGATTGGTTACAGCTCGGATTTGCCTGTATGGACACAGTTTAAAGGGCAGGCTGTCTGTGATTGTCTGAAACATGGCTGCTGTGATCGGCTGTAACTTAGCAATTTGTTAAAGAAGCAGACTCCTAGGTTAGAATATGGTTTGTTTCTGAGAACCCAAGTATATGACTATATTCATATACATAATTTGTTTTTTAATTAAATTAAATTAAATTAATTATATTTATTATTTTTAATTTGCTATAGGGCACATGCACTCACCAAAGAGAGAGATGGGGAAAGTGAGAAAGCAAGCCATCAGGTCTGGGACTCAAACCATGGGGATTCCCGTGCTTCAACTGCCACACCACCTATTGGCCCTATAATTTAGCTTAACAAGACCAGATCAGTGAAAAGTTCTTATTCTGAAGATTCTTTTAGTATAATGAGCCTCTGAAAAGTTACAGTCAGGTTGATTTCAGGAACCCACTACTGGGCAGACAAATTCACCTTAATTTTACTCTTTCTTCTGAAGTCTCTGTGCAATGACTGCTAACTTCATTAGCATAGGTAGGAGTGACTGTTATTATGTTTTAACAATCACTATTTAAGGCGGAAAGTTGTACCTAATAGTTCTGAGATAAATGCACAATTTTATGATTCTTCTGTGTGAAAAGTCATCTGACAGTAATATACATTATAATAGTTTGGAACATCATTTAAAATAATTCATTCACATTCAACTAGAGAGAAAAATAACATGGAAAATAAGATGAGTAAAGGCTCACCTTAAAAACCATTTTCTTTTCTAATACTACTGGAGGGAGAGTAGGTGGAGAAGATGTTATTGAATACAGGAGGAAAAAATTAGAGGGGAAATACAAATTAAGTAGCAAGTCAATACAGTAATAGTTTAACATTTTTAAAAATTAGGGATCTTTGGTAATACACCCCCCACACACACACACCCCACATACATTTCACTGTGAATTTGATAGAAAATATATTTGTTCTGTATTTTAAAGTTTTTCACTTATAAAAAGAACTATATCAAAATTGAGATGGAAAGGATGGATCTTTACTAACTCTTTGCCTAGACGGGAAGAATTTCTGAGCATGACCTATCTGCTAGTTCAAATCAATTGAGTACCAAGAGAGCCATAAACTGGCCTAGGGCTAAAATCTATTGTAAAACTTCCTGGAAAATTTGAACAAAGAAAATATGATAATATCTCACAGTAGAAGAAAGACAACTTTTTAATTGGTTCAGATTATTTCTCACGTCCTGGATTTTAAAGACTGGTCAGAACAACAAAGATCATCAATACATTTTAACCCAATCGATGTGATTCAAAGATTGAAATATTCTGCCATTCTTTTACTTGACAGGTAATAAGGATAAATGAACTAACAGAAGCTAGTGTCAGAAGGCCTGAATAATATTTGTGAGGCAGCTCCTACTGAGAAACCTTGAAAGACTACAGAACTTCTCTGGGCCTCCATATTCTCTAGTTTTAGGAAATATTTTATAGAGACAGAATATGCATATATATATATACACATATTTATGCATATATGAAGGTACTTCAAGTAGTTTGTCAAAAAATAGAATTAAAGATCAAAATTATTTTGGTGCAAAATTTTTTTGAAATCCATATACAATTTTTTGTAGTATTCATATTCCACAAACTTTTTGAATCTCTCGTGTGTGTGTGTGTGTGTGTGTGTGTGTGTGTGTATGTATTTAAAATTCTCACCTTGAGTTTTAATATCATTAGAAAGTTAACAACAATACATAAGGGTAAATGTATTCTAAGTCTCCTTCCTTCTTTCCAAGAAGAGGCTAGTAAAGCTGATTACAGGTCTTTACAGTGTACTGCATTAGGGAGGAGACTTTGGCTGTTTTATCATAATGTCGTCTCTTAGCTGATATTTTTGCCATTTCAAAAAATTCACCCTTAGGGTCAGCAGATGGTGCAGCAGTTAAGGTGCTGGACGCCCACATGCCCAGTTCATGTCCTGATGTGGTGGCTTGAAAACCACACCAGGCACATGTGCATGTGTGTCTAAAATCCTGAAAGGAGACTAGAGGAGATGTGAATGTAGCATGGCCCAAAGTCAACACTGGGGGTTGATTTCTCACTTTCCCTCTATCTGTTTCTCTCTGTCTCTTTCTGGTGAATGCATACACCCTATGGCAAAAATCTAAAAAAAAAAAAAAAAATCAACCTTTTTTGATTACAACAATTTTTAAAGCTATGTATTAATACTTCATGAGATAGAGAGAGAGAACACAGGTAACCTTTTTAGGATCTCTCTATCTCATGAAAATATTAATACATAGCTTTAAAAATTGTTGTAAACAAAGACATAATATGATTAGGTTTGGAGAGTCAAAAAAATTCCATTTCCTTTTTCCCCCAGGCTGTCCTTAGAAGACTGTATTTGTGAAAGCAAAGTTGGTGACATTGGGATAAATAAGGGGGTTATTGCAATAATCCAGAAGGAAGATGATGGATGGTGGTGTCAAGGGAGGACAAAGTGAACCAGGGTAAGGGATGTTAAGGAGACAGAATCTATTGCCTCAATTTCTCTGGCCAACTTCAAGCCATTTGCTAATATTACTATACCCATTTCTAATGACATGTGATTCTCTTTTATCTTTCTACTTATTTCCCTCCTCCTTCTCACTTATTCTCTATTCTTTTCCTCAATGTTCCTTTTTCTACTATTATGCCTATGTTTACCAGTGACATCTGAAGTTTGAGTTTACACTGTTATTCCAGAATTCAGAACCATGAAGTCCCTATGGAATAATGCATACTGGCAAATAAGAGATCCAATGTAGGTGTCACAGCCATTGATTTAACCATAAATAATAAATCACAAGACAATCCCAGGTACTAATGCTAAATATCCTAACAAGAGAAATTCTTGTATTTGCTCCTCTAATGCTGGAGAAGACCATTCAAGATAAGTACCTAGTAGATAAACCTAAAAAGGTGGGGAGAAGAACAATGATTGCAGTAATTACATTTCTTATTCTGATATGAATTGATGCATTTCACTAAGTAAAATAAATCTTTTGATAAAGGATTATACAATAGGAAAACTTTTAGTCTTCTCAATAGGATTAGTGAGGGTGTGGTAAGCACTTGAAGCCAGAAATATTGGTGCTTAAAATGTCCAAATCCCTTGTGTTTATCACATGTAGATGTTCAATGAGTATTTGTTAGAGGAATGAGTGGCAGTCCTGTTCACTAACATGAAAGAGGTCCTTTCATAGGGAGGTAGTAGAAGTAGTGGTTAGACAGACCAGATTGTGGTCAAATCTGTACTCTCCTTGTATCCAAGTTAGATTATGCCAGTGAGAGACATATGCATGAGATTTAGGCAATGAAAGAGAAGATAAAAACATTACTTTCTAGCAGTGGCTAGTGCACAGACATTAGCAGGAAGAATACATGGAGTTTTGCTGAAAATTTTCAGATACCTTAGAATAAATCCCTTGCTGCTGTAGGAAGCTGAAATCACCAGCAGTGACTTTTCTGTCATTTTGGCCCATTTAGATTTTCTGAAAATCAAGAGTGGCCTTGCCTTTCTGACCTTTGCTCTCTGAGTCCTTCCCATAGTGGTGTAACCCTCTAATCCCCTATAATAAAGCCCTTCCTGCTCAGAATGCCTACAATGATTTCTTTCTCACTGAGTGAGTGATACATCGGTGATTGTAAGACTCAAGTACAGAAAGCATGCATTGAGAAACCACCAGTTAGCATAATGGCTATGTCGTTGGACTCCCATGTAGTCAACTGTGGTTCGCGTCCCGGACCTGGTGGCTTAAAATTCATGCCAGGCATGTGTGAGTGCGTGCCCAAGATCCCGAGAAGAGAATGGAGGAGAAGAGATTGCGGTGTGGCCATCCCCCCTGGGGGGTGATTTTTTGCTTTCTGTCTCTCTGTCTCTCTCTGTCTGTCTGGCAAGCGCACATGCCCTGTAGCAAAACAAAACAAAACAAACAAACAAAGAAACTCTCCAAAAAAATAAAAATAAAAAAATAAAGAAAGCGTGTGTTGAATCTGATCCAGTATCCTACCTGAGGGACTTTATATAAGTTTGTTAAATACTTTAAAAACCAATTTACTCAATTTAAAAGTTAGAACAATAAAATTACATCTACTCTTTTTATAAAGTTTCATTGAAACCTTTGCGTATTAAATGAGTTCAGAATTAAACAAAAAACACTTAGTAGAGTACCTAGAAAAAATAAGCCTTCCCAAAATGCTAGCTATTCATGATATATACAAAGATATAATATTAGTAACAATCTGTTTAACAAATAGCTCAGCTCCCCTCCCATCCTATGACTGGAGTATGCTCTCCTTAGCATTGGGCATAGTAGAAACCATGATCTTTGACATGTGAATGGGAAGGGTTAATAAAGATGTGATTTCATCAACCTAAATTTTAAAAGAATGACCAAAAATTTGGACAAGGCCAGTGATCTGTGGCATGACCAGTGCCAGATCTGACTACAGTTCTATACACTGTAACACCAATCCTTTAGTTTATATAATGAAATAGAGGCTTGTGAAGCTGCTAGTTAGAGAAGAAAAATAAGAAAAAAAATTATTATTCCTCCAGATATTGTTGTGTCTCCCAGAATCTGCTTCTTGGGGAACTTCTTTCATCTCTATTCTTCGGTGGGTTGGCAGTAAATATTCCAAAAAAAGGATGGAAATTGAGAGACAACTGCATTTGAAGTGGATTAATTTAAAGAAATGCAGCACCTGGTTAACCCAGTTCTTGTCTATGAGGAACAATAAGCCTTTATTATTACCTCATTAGTACCTTCTCTATCACATTTGTTTAAATAAGGAGTTACAAAACTGAAGAGAGGGTGGTTTGGTTTTATGATGGAAACCTTAAATACTTAAGAGCATCGCATATTACAGAGAAGTTTGCCAAAGTTAGAATGTATGTGGAGCGATGTATTTTACTTTTTGGCAATGGGCCCACAGGTGAGGCAGTAGATGAGGTTATAGTTGCGGTTCTGCCCAGGAAGAGGCTGTTGGTGTCACTTAAGGCTCATTTGTTTTTGCTTACTAGAATTTGAGCAAAGTCATCCTTTGTAATTTTTCACTGCGAGTAACATCTTCGAGTCACTAGCTCCATAAGGAAGGGTGATGATGTGAATTACTCCCCAGAGTAGAGCTTACTATGGTTCAGGGAAGGGTGATGAGCAGCCCTATGGGAACGTGCTGGGATGATGCGCTGTCCTTCAATGCTCATGAAGGTTTCCGTGCAAGACACAAGTGCTTTTCCTTTACCCATACTATCTGAGTTTCTGAAGGTCTCTGTCTGTCTTCTTCCTCTATAAGCAAACTATTTATTTTCATTTCCCCATTCTGAAACTCCCAATAGAGTTTTGTTTTTGTTTTTTTTGTTGTTGTTGTTGTTGTTGTTGTTTTCCAACTAGCCAACATAGACACAACAGCTACCTTTTATTTCTTTCACTCACATTAACTGATTGGAGAATACAGGTAGGATTTTTCACTCTTCAAAGATGAGGCCCTGCCAAATGTCTGCACTCTATGGTGGAAACTGAAATACTGAATGGTATAAAAGCGTGGAGAGGAATCGTGGATACCAGAGACAGTGTGGGAGAAGAGTGGAAACTGGGAGAGAGTGAGAGGGAGGGACTCAGTGGGGGAAAAAAAAAGAAGTTAAATATATTAAAAACCCTGATAAATAAATAAATAGATAGATAGATAAATCAATAAAATATTTAGCTAACTAGTGTAACCCCAGACCTGTTGTTCCTAGTCACCAAGATGGGGACAAAGATACACGAGGCATTTCTGACTGATTATCTTCATGTAGAAAGCCCTGGCACAGGAAAAGCATGCTGCAGTGCGTGGGGAAAGTATGCAGATTATTCACACAGATGGTTCCCAGGCTGAGAGCCCTGTTGGGATAAAAGAGAGAGAGATTTTGAGTCTTCACTTCCAGAAATTCCAGCCTTGATTAGAAAGAGACTGAAATCCTAGGTACAATGCCCCAGTCCTGGCATTGGTCCTTGCTGTGAACACCTCTAGTTGAAGTTGTATTTGTTCTTCTGTAGTACACAGTATCCTACTCTTGGAAAGGCTTTCGCCCTGGATTCCTCTCTGACAGACCTGCAGTGGCCCTCAGAAGTCTTGTGGAAAGGTAGTGTGGCCCAGCTGGCAGTCTCAGAAAATAGGGCCAGTCCTGTAGCCTAGCGATTAAAGGAGCTGCTCCCCACCCCCATGGCTGACCATAGTTTGAATTCTAGCCCAAACAGGTTGAAAAGCATACCAGACACATGCACGTATATGCCCAACATTCCTGTAGGATGGAGAAATGAGGAGAAGGAATTGCAATGTGACCATACCCCATTGAGGGTGATTTCTTCCTCTCTCTCTCTCTGCCTCCCTCTCTCTCTGATGAGTATATGTGTCTTCTGGCAATTAAAAAAAATTCTCTGAAAACGAAGTTTACAATGTCCAAATAGGGATTTCACGACTAAGGTCAACAGGAAGAAAAACAGAAACAAGAGACAGTTATCATCAAAAACTCAAATACCAGTCTAGCAAAAAGTTAAGCTGCACTAACTCCATGTATTTTTTAAAAGTGGTCTTAGTTACTATTCTTTTTCAGTTCAAAAAGAGATTTGAAAATTTAGCCTTAGGGTCAATCTTTTTTTTCACACAAAGTATTCAAATACAAGAAAGAATAATACTCCTGGATTAAACTACAGTACTCATATCTATTGCGATATGTAGAGAAGGAAACCTGCTTGAATGAGTTTAATAGGGACATTGACAGTTAACTTACTAATGTCAGGTATTGACCTAACCTATGAATTATCTCAGTTAATCCTCAAAATGAACCTTAGTTTATCTCCATTTTACCCAATGAGAAGATTAAATATTAAAGGTGTTTAATAACTTGTACAGTGTCACACAACTGAAACTTAATAGGATCAGGATTAGAATTTCTGAGCAATCTGGGGCCAGCAGGTGGCATGGTGGTTAAGGTGCCAGACTCTCACATGGTCAACCGTGTTTCAAGTCCTGGACTTGGAGGCTTGAAAAATCACACCAGGAGAGTGCATGCCCAAAATCCCCAGAGGAAAATGGAGGAGAAGAGACTGCAGCATAGCCATCCACCCTAGGGAGTGATTTCATGATTTCTTACTTTCTCTCTCTCTGTCTTTCTTCTCTCTGGCAAGTACACATGGCCAACAGCAAAAAAAAAAAAAAAAAAAAAAAAAAAATTCTAAACAATCTGATTCAATCTGATTCTAGGCTTTAACCATTAAGCCTTTAAGAATAAAGAATATTTCTGTCGTGCTACCTTCTAGATTTCCATAAAAATGGTGGCCAAGTCTTTGGTTTGTAAGACAGTAGTTACCCTGTAACTAAATGAACCTTTGCTGTTGGACAGAACACCCTCCAGACCTATCCCTAATCAGAGTAGACATCCAGCTCTCACTAAGACTGTATAAAAACACCTCTTGGGAAAGGAATTGCCAACCTTATAGAGAAGGCTATAAGGCATCTTATAGCCTTCACATCTATCATATCTCCTCAAATGTCTTTGAACTACATGGACTACTTTATAAATTATTATGTCAAGTCATCAGCCTCAGAAATTGCAATAATAAACTATTTACAATCATGTATTTTGACTCTAACCTAAGTTGATGAGGATCACATACCTTTCTTACTTCCACCAGAGCAGTGCTTGTTAATTTTCACTTAGAAATAGTATCATTTCATTTGTGAGGCACTTTCAAAGTTACAAAGTGCTTCCATATCTATTTCTAACTTAATTTCTATAAAAAACGCTATGAGTTTATCCCAACTGTCCCCATTTACAGATGTGTGCATTGTAGTTCAGAGAGATAAAGTATTTTAACTCAAAGTATACAGAGATTTGACATCCAAAACTCAAGTTTTCTGTCTCTAAGTCCAGTCTGCATTGTGATTATGATGTTACTTAAGACAGAATTTCACCTTCGTATATTTTCATTTCCAGAGGAAAATGTTTGTAATGGTATATATCCTACACATTTCTCCATGCTTTCTGCCTGACGTTTGAGTCAGTAACAACCACCTAATCAACCATGAGGATGCAAATCTTACATAATCACTTCATCTACAGGAATCATCTCTTATCATCTAAATGATTTTAAATTATTCTTCATGCTTTTAACCAGGATTCAGTGAGTCTACAGTAACAGACAATTTGTAAGAAATTGATAACAATTTATAGTGCTGCTGTAGACAGTACCGGATTAAGAGTGGAAAGTGAATGTTCAAGAGTGTACATTTGGGCAAGTCACTAGTCTTTCCTAAGATCAGTTTTCATATTTGACATCCAAGGATATTGTATTAGCATTAGATCATCTCTAACCTCTCCCATTTTAGAACACATACATTGAACCCGAGAGCTAAAAACCAGTGGTGAATGTGGAAGCAAAAAGGTAATGAGCAAGAACAGAACTGGTTCCTGTAATTCTCTCCTCAACCAGCACTTTTAGGTTCAGGTCACACAAAGACAAAATGTGGAAAGGACTTGGAAAGCTCATGGAGCTACTGTCAGGTGTTCCCTCAAAGTCTCCCGTAAGCCATGTAGGCAGAGCGCCTACCTTTGTGGACTTCTGAAGAGAGAGCTTTAACATCCTTTTTGGAAATAGCTATCTACTACCAGTAAGTTCTCCCTCATGTATTTCCTCAACCACCCCATCATCTATGCCTTTTTTTTCCCTTCTAGCTCCAGTGGTTGGCAAATATTTGATGACAGCCAATGTTATAACAGCCAAACAGAGAAAAGGCACTTGGCTCAGAACATGACGTAAACTTTAGAGGTGGTCTAAGAATTCTTCCTCAAGGTTTAATCACTGTGAAGGAAATTGTGGTTGAGTACAAGCATCCATTTTATCTTTCCAAATGGATAGCAATTGAGGTTTGTGATCTTAGCTTCAGCTCCCAGGTTAGTTCTGAGACATATAAACCAAGTGTGGGATTATGGTTTTTTCTTCGTTTTTATCTCTTTCCAGTTATTGGTTTAGAAACCCAGCCTCAGCCAATCAGTACAAGGCCTTTGTCTGATGACAGGGAATGAATTGGTCAGGAAATGACTCTTGCACAGTGTCTCTTGAACCTCTTGTCCATGGAATCGTCCTTGATCTTCAAGTCTTGACACACTGGCCTCCTATTGTTTCTTGAACATGCCCTGAAGGATCTTTGCAATATTGAGCATTCCCTCTTTTTGGAGAGGCCTTTTCCTTTCACTGTAATGTTAACTTTCTCAGTCTTTCGAGTTTTTGCTCAAATGTCATTGGCTTTCAATGAGACCTACCCTGACTATACTGTAATATCTGAAATTGCAATCAACCCTTTCATCACTCAGTATTTCTTTTTTCTCTCTGTTTTCTTTCCTCCCCAATTCCTTTGAAACATTCCATGTAATGTAATTATTTATTGGATTTATTGTGGCATGTTTCCTCCTATTACCATGTCAACACCTGATAGGGATCTTTGGGTTGTTTGCTATCCCATCCCAAGGTTTTATGGTGTCTGCCTGTCTAATGGTAGGCACTCAGTACCTTCCCTCCATTGTACATTATTATAATCAGTTACAATTTAGATATATTTTACTTGGGTAGATTTTACCTGCCTAACACTTTCCCATGCTAGTTCAAATATGAAACAAGTAATTACACAAAATATATCATTGACCATCAAATAGGGACAGTTTTGAGAGTAATAGGGGATGTCATTAATAATTATGTAGTGGGGCAGGCAGGTGGCATGGTGGCTAGGGTGCTGGACTCCCACATAGTCAACTGCGGTTTGGGTCCTGGACCTGGTGGCTTTCTTTCTCATTGCCCCCCCGACTCTGTCCCTCTATGGTCAAATTAAAATACATACTTACATGCATACATACATAAAGTTAAATAAAGTAATTCTTGAAAAAATTATTTTGTAACAATACTTTAAATGGCAAATCAAGATTTAGCATAATCCCATGTATGGGAGCGTTAGGGTCCAGGAAGAAAATAAAGGAAAGAGGAAGAACAAATGCAAAGCTATGCTATTGAGCTGCCTTTTGCTCTGGGTAGCTAGTGACTGGATTTTGGAGAACAGTCTAAGGGCCATATGTACCATCTCAGAAGCAACTCTGCACAGAAGAAAGAAGACAACACTTATACGTCAGGCCCTGCCTCCCACTAGTGAATGGTTTACCTACAGAGCATTTCTCGGTTGTGCAGCACATGAGCTGAGGGGTTGCTATGGGGCCCCTACCAAGGGCCTCCTATGAAGGAGCATGTGCATGGTCCTCATACTTAGCACTGTCAGGCTATGTCTATGTGAGCCTCTAGGAGCCCACTCAGAGGAAGAAGAAGAAGCTGACTAGACTAAGGGACAGGCAAGACTGAAAGAAAACAAGCGTGAATACGTAGAGCCCAACAATGGACTTTACCCTTTGAAATATAGGGTACCGCATATTCCACCAACAGGAAAAGTGAAGAGACAAGAAGACAAGCAGCCTGTTCAGTTTGATCACTAGAAATCCTGTCCATAGGCTATTTTTAAATTTAATTGACTGCTAGATTTCTTTAAACCTTATACCAATTCTTAAAAAACAAACAAAAAAACCTTTCACAAATCCAAGCATAGTCACCTAGCATGATATGTGGAGAATAACTTTGGTTTAAAGAGTTTCCCTTGGGGACCAGCAAATGGCATAATGGTTACAATGCTGGACTCCTACTTGGTTGACCATAGTTTGAGTCCCGGACCTGGTGGCTTAAACCTCATGCTGGGTGCATGTGCGTGAGTGCCCAAGATCCTGAGAGGAGGATGGAGGGGAATGGGTTGCAATGTGGCCATCCCTTCAGGGGGTGATTTTTCACTTTCTGTCTCCTTGTCTCTCTCTGTCTCTCTGGCCAGTGCACACACCTTATAGAGAAAAAAAGTGAAAAAAAGAAGAGTTTTCCTTGATGGTTTTACTCTCCCTATGAATCATGTGGCTTCCTAATAGAGACAATGCCATAAAACAAATCTCTTGTCTTGGGCTATCTTTCCTGGCATTGCCGTCTCTCCATCTCCCTTCCTCCAGTCTGCTCTCCCTTTCTTCTGGCCCATTTCAGGCTGCACATGATGAAGAGACACGGCTTTGATAGTCATAAAGGGTGAGGGCATGCAGAGCCTGGGCAAGAACTATGATGCAGCTTTTCCCCAAGGGGAACAAATGAGTCCCAGGTCTCCCATAGTATTTGGATTCTCAAGCTTTCAAAAACGCTACATCAGCACAGGCCAGGAACTACACAGAGAATCTCTATTTGGTCTAAACATAAAATAAGTTCTAAGAAATCCATTGTGATAAAATTAAAATATGGAACCCAAGGGTGTGCTAAAGAGCTACCTGGAGGTTTGCTGTGGAAATTCTGTGAGATACTGTTCTGTAAACTTCCGTATTATCAGAAAAACAGCCCGTCCTTGGAAGTGGCTGATTTTCTGCCTCTGAAAGTGCTTTGGGAAGAGGGAGAGGTGGAATTTAGATGTGGGGTATGAAAAGAAGACTTTCAGAGAAATAGACTTGGGAGTGTATACAAGGCCCACAAGGATCATTTATGAATCATCTGCACGTGTCTGAATATGGTTATCAGACCAAAACCTCATTCTGAAGAAGGAAAAGAAGCAAAAAGCAACTCCCCGAGCCCAGTGGAAACTGGCTGACGACCAGTCCTGATTATCTCAGGTCTCCCCAGGCTGTCCAGATGAAGGGACAGTAAGGCACACAGCAGGACCACAGGACAGAAAGTGTCTTTACAGTGACACTGTAAGATGGGAGGTGAAGGCAGTGTTTGAATTAGATTGTCCTACTTCTTTTGGCCTTCAGTGTCAACTTCCAAATACCTGTAGGTGGATAACCATACTGAAGATTACCCACAAGAAATACCCCTTTTATCATTTTTTTTTACAATTATAATCCCACCTCCTGTTTCTATACCATATCTACTTTTCTTTCTATTTTATAAAGTTCCATTCAGCATATATAACAAAAATATTGATCTGTATCAGCACTATTCCAAGGTTTATCTTCCTGAAGATTAATCAGCTTTGGCTCTCTTCCCTTCACCACCACCACCCCCAGGAGGTACATAGGCTCTTGATGGGCACGCTCCTTCCTTCCTTCTTCAACCACTTCATCTTTTTTTTTTTTTTTGAGAGGATTTTTTTTTTTTTTTGCTATAAGGGCGTGTGTGCTCTCCAGAAAGACAGAGAGAGACAGAGAGACAGAAAGCGAGAAATCACCCCCCCCAGGGGGGATGGCCATGCCGCAATCCCTTCTCCTCCATTCTCCTCTCGGGATCTTGGGCACGCATGCACACGCACCCGGCATGAGTTTAAGCCAGCAGATCTGGGACTTGAACCGCAGTGGACTACATGGGAGTCCAGTGACATAGCCATTATGCTAACTGCTGGTCCCAACCACTTCATCTGATGCCATCCCTAATGAACTTCTTTCCCAGCAATGGTTCACACAAGCATTTCTTCCACCTCTCCATCTCCATTTTTAGTCACACCTTCCCTCGATGGCCTATAATGGCCATGTTCAATGCAAAGATCTCCAGAGACAACGACGGCTCAGTTTCTGCTCTCAGGAAACTCAAAGCCTGGTAGGGCAGACAGAAATGTGCACAGGTAGTTATGGTATCACATGATATACCAGATTTTATTTTAATATAGGTACATATAAAAGTATGGAAAAAGACAACATTCCAGTTGATTTCTGCCATGGTGATGGCTGAGGAAGAACTGAAGGAAAGCTAAGAAGAGAGGGTAGAACATTTCAAATAGTTATTATGATTAAGATTTATTTTTTTTTCCCAGTGGAGAAAGTGTCATGTGGTGGTGGCAGTTATGGTTGGAGGGTGAGTAAACATTCTGTGAAATGTGAAAATGAATAGCAAAATCACAGACTACTTGAGAACAGTGAGGAGTGGATTTTGGCTGCATGTGGACTGTGAGTGAGAAGAGGCCTACAGTAGGACAAGAAACTAGTGAATAAATAGAGATATCATTTCTGGTAAAACTAGGTCTCTGCAAAAGAAATAGGTTAATAGACAGATAATACACAGAGATAGATAGATATAGCTATATAGATGATATATAGATAGAGAGATGATATATAGATATAGAGAGACTGACAGATAGATAGATAGATGAAGCAGCAAGAAAGAGCATGGCGAGTGACCCGGCACTCATGGAAAAGATGGCCAGAGACAATCCCTCAGAGAATGTTTCTAAGCAATGGCCTGAATGAAGAATAGGGCTGTAAGGAGGATGGGCTTTCTGGGCAGAGAGCATGGCAAGAGCAAAGGACGTGAGACGAATGAAATAGCTTGGCATTTTAGAGTCTTTACAGCGAGGCCAGGATAGCTGCATTGAGTGAGGTCCACAGATCCTTACACAGGTGATTATTGAGTCCACCTGACACTTCAGTCCAGTCAGAATATATTCTCACTTTCCCTGGCAAACTCCCACATATCCATCCCCGTAAGCAAATCTAGTCGATTTTAGGCAAGTAAAAATACATCTTCACAATGTAACACATTTCCTCCCCACCATGCTGATGATCTGAGGCCACAGTATTGAAAGTAATATACTCAGAAGAATGGTTAAGAAATAACCGTATCAGGTGCTCTTGGCCCTCAATCTATCAGGTGTGCTGTAGTGGAACTTGAGACCCATAACCATATATAAAATTGCATTTTCAGTTGCATGTGTACATTTTTTCCCTGGAGAGAGAGTACTTAAACATTATCAAATTTTCAAACTAGTCTATGACAGCCCCCAAATTAAGAACCCCTGAACTGAAGAGCTTCTATGACTGCCGCCTCTTATAGTTCAGGAAACAGAGGGGGAATCAAAATCACTGGCGACCTTGATCCTACCAAATGAGGCCAAGTTTGCAGAAGCAGCAAAATTTCGCAAATAAAAAAAAGGAATATCTATTTGTGTGTGTGTGTGTGTGTGTGTGTGTATGTGTGTTGTATGGCCAAAGATGATGCATCTAAATAAACCGCAAGTCCCCAGGTCACTTGCAGGACTGTGAGATGGGGATTGAGACTGAGAGTCCTCTAATCCACGCTCTGTCTCCTTCAGTCCTATTTGTAGCTCATCATCCTGGAACAGCCTCTTTTCTTCCATCCTACTTCTTTTTATAAGAAAAACGTTTGCTCTGATGATGTAGAACAAATAAATCCACGTCTACATGTGCAAAAATCCTCCTCCCCAGCTATTGCTTCTCTCTTAAACCACGAAACATTTCCCTCTGAGGGTCTATGTGTTTACAGCCTTCCATGCACAAGTTGGAAGCAACCAGTGTGATTTTTATTAGTCATAGTATGACGATTCTATCAGTATTGCCAATATCACAAATCAATAGCAGGTAACATTAATGAGTGTGCTAAGTGCCTTACACGTGTCTGATCTCATTTCAGCATTTAACAGTCCAAGGTGTAGGTATTACTATGGACTCCATTTCCGAGATGGGAAAACTGAGGTTAAGAAAGGTTAATTGACATGTCCAAGGTCACCCAGCCGGTGCGGCAAAGCTGGAATTCAAGCCCAGTGCTCCCTGACTCCAAAATCTATGTTCTCAATCACTTCTCCGTAATGCTACTCCAAGACAACTAAACTAGAATGGAGTCTACTCACGTTGCAAGGCAATTTTTCCAAAGTACAAATTTCACAGGTGTGCTGCAAAAGATGCTAACATGATCAATACTTGAAAATGCAAATGCAATCATTATATTATGTTCACTTCAGAACACAAAAGCTTGATTGCATAAAAATGCTGCTTTTATTAGTAAACAGGAGAAGGTTGAAACAGTCTGCAGCTTCTATATTGCTTTATCACTACTGGTTTAAAGTATGAAAATTTGATCAAAGCACCTTCTTAAGAATTCAGTTTCATTTATATTTTTCAGTCCCTAAACATAAATATGGCGATGTTATATCAGGGATATTAAGGACACTTGTATAAAAATAGAATTGAATGTTGTATTGTAATCCTCATTTTTTTATCCAGCAGAAACTGGGGTGGGGAGGAATATACTTAAGTGACTTTAGAAGCCATAGCTCAGCAAAATGCCATCAACCAAGATATCTCAATCTGATATCTGATATCAAGTATTCAGGAATTACATTTTCAATAAAATCATCTCTCTTGGGTTTATAGCTGCAGAACAAAAAGAAGTACAAGATTATAATTTTATGATGTGTGTCACTTAGAGAAAGAAAAGAGTAACTTCTTTCTTCACTTACTTTGATGTTGTCAAAACAAATTATCGCCCTACTTGCTATTCCTCTCTCCTTCCTGAGGTAAAGGACTTAATAGGGGGAAATGCATCTGTACCAGCAAAGGTTCTTCAAGTTTTACTGGCGACTAGAAGAAAATACGTGAGTTACTAGCTAATCTCCTCAGCATTCTCTTGGAAGAAAACTCCCCAAACTTCCTTTAAAGAATCTATTGGCCTACCCTGATGGCAAATTGAACAACAGTGCTAGAAGCCCACATGGTCAACATTGCATTTGGATCCCCCGGTCAGCCTGAAAACGCACCAGACAGGGCACGTGTGCATGTGCCAAAGATCCTGACGAGCAGCCGGGCTGGAGAAGGGGCCATCGCGCAATAAGACCCTGTTGAAGGTTTCTCCCTCTCTCTCTGCTTGACACTATAGCACACATGTGCTATAGTGAAAAAATATGTTCAATGTAAAAAGAATTTAATAATTAGGAGCCAAGTGGCAGGGCAGTGGTAGTGCAATTGGGCCTATATATGCAAGGTCCTATGTTTGGGTCCCCAGAACTCCCTGAGTGTGCAGAGGGTGCACATGTAAGTGTCCGTGATTCAGGCTGGCTAGGATTGGGTCGTGAAGATACCGTCACAGTTGCTCCTCTCTCTCCCCACCCTCTCTCCTGGAAGAAACAAATTAATTTAAAAAGAATTCTAGTGTTTAGTCCAGGGATGGTTCAAAAATGATACTCCTAGGATGTGCTGGATTTAAGTGTCCAAACTAAGGTGAGCCTTTGATTTCCCTAGCACTCACTCTTAACTCAAGCTGCCCGTGCCAGGAGTCAAGCAGACAACCTGTAACTTAGCACTAGAAGCGTTTGGAAGGGTTTTCCTAAGACCTGCTGTAATCAAGGACCATGGAAATCAGGTGCAGACACATCAGTCAGGAAAACAGCTTTGAAAACTCTTGTGTATTTCTAATTTAGAAACAGACTTTGTCTATTGACGGCTTGTGTGTTCGCCTGATCTGTGGCAGTACTTGCACTAACTTAGCCCAGTGGGAAATTACTATCACCTTGGCTTGAAATCAGTCAAATCCATGGAAATCACCATATGGTGTGGTTGCTGGTTTGTTAGGAGGTGTAGAGAGGGCACCCTCCCAGGCCATACCCACCGAAGGAGCAGCTGCCTACGGAGTCACGCTGGAGGTTGAAGCATGCTGCTAGCCAGCAGTATACGGGCTGCGATCGTAAGAAGATCCCCTGTTGAACTCCTAATTATTAAAGAAACCTAAACTTCTTCAAATACTAAACAACAAAGTTGTATTCCAATATTCTTCCATTTGCAATCTTTTTTTTTTTTTTTTGAGAGATTTTTGCTATAGGGTACGTGTGCTCGCCAGAAAGACAGAGAGACAGAAAGCAAGAAATCACCCCCCGGGGGGATGGCTACGCTGCAATACCTTCTCCTCTATTCTCCTTTCGGGATCTTGGGCACGCACACACACACACACACACACACACACACACACACACAGGCCCAGCCTGAGTTTAAGCCACCAGGTCTGCGACTCGAACACGGTCAACTACATGGGAATACAGTGACATAGCCATTATGCTAACTGCTGGTCCCTCCATTTGCAATCACTAGAGTAAAAAAATTATCTTGTATTTTAAGATTGGAAGTTGTCCAAAAATCAGAGGTAATGAAAGGATTCAATTAAATCACAGTGTCAACTAAAGAATGTCACCTTTCATGAATTATAGAGTTTTACAGTACTGTTTCATCTTAGCTGCCCATCTAAAGTAGCAGGGAAATTAAAAAGAAAAAGCATAGTTTTGTGGGGGGTTTTTGGCACAATAAACTGCTTTAACCATATTTCAACAGTTCTTAGACAATATATATTTTTGTTTCTGAGAGAGATTTTTGCTACAGGGCACATGTGCTCACAGGAGAGACAGAGAGATAGAGAGAGAGAGAGCACGAGAGAAAGTGAGAAATCAGCCCCCAGAGGGAATGGCCACACTGCAATCCCTTCTCCTCCATTCTTTTCCTGAAATTTTGGAAATACATGCACATGAGCCTAGCGTGATTTTAAGCACTGGGTCAGGAACTTAAACTGTGTTTGTCCAATACCTTAACCACTATGATACCTGCTGGCCCCTCTTAGACAATATTTAAAATTTATGGGATGCCTTAGTTTAATTAATAGCATTTCTTCTTTCTTCATTTTAATATGACACGGTATTTCCATGGCTCTCTCCATATTCTAAACTCACACTTATCCCCAAACTTCCTTTCTTATGACTATGCCCAGAACTATTTCAAGATACAACAACGATGTGAAACAGAAACCTCCTTCAGAGCTGTGTCTGCAGCCGGCCAGCCTGTGGCTTTCCCCACCACACAGGATCTTTGCTGGACACCTGAGGTCCTACAAAGTGACAGACTCCTGCTCTGGCCTATCCCTATATGATTCCAGGCTACAGATGATGTCATTACGTCATCCCCATTGACCACCACTATCGCCTCCACCATCCTTACCTTTCCAGGCTTACCTTATTCCCCTATTTTTTTAAAGAAACATTCACTAACTGTAAATAAATAATGAAAGGTCTTGAAAAGGACTGACAGACAAGGTATGAATTAGAAGACCTGGTATTGGGTCCTGGATTAAGGACTATGTTTTAAAATATCCAGGTCCTGGACCCTGCCTATCAGTCATAACTTCTGAGATCTTCCATGGCAACTGTGAGACTCTGTCAAGAATGGTACAATGTGCAAGGATTAGATCAATAAAATAAAATAACAAAAATGTTTCCCTTTATTCTCTAAATCTGAGAATGAAAACTGACAGCCCTCAGGCTTTATATAGCAGCTTCCATGTTTATTTGGCTATTTTATCTGCTCACATGGTATTTCAAAATGTCAGCCAGGCATTTGTCACTCCTAATTGTAGCATAAGCTGCTTAAGCAGTACTGTTGCTAAAAACATGGAAGCTGGGTATGGAACAGGTGGTTGGGGACCAAAAATGCTAATATGTTGATAAACTAAAAGACATTTAACCTGGGAGGTAAGAAGTGAAATTGAAATGCAAAATCAATAGCAGAACAGAGTGAACTATCCAGGGCAAGGTGTCTGGCAGCAGGTTGCTATTGAAAACTGCGGCCAGAGTAGAGGAGCCTGGGGACTCAGACCTGAGAGACCTTCCCCCTAGAGTGTTATTATAGCCACAAAAGACTGTGAGATGAAAGGGGTAGACATGTAGAGAGAAATGAAGAGGACTGAGTATAGAACCTGAGTAGACAATCTCATTTAGGAGATCTGAAACAGAAAAGAAATTTGTGGATGATTAAGGTATAACTGAGGGATAGGAATAGCAGGGTATCATATTATGCAAACTGAGACAAGAGACACTCAAAAGACGTGTTAAACATTATCAAATGATGCTGAGATATCAATGATAATAACAGAGAAATGGAGATGTGGGATATGACATTTGGAAGATAACTCAAGAGGATACTGACAATAGGATAGTAGGGTTGAAGCCAGATTTTAAACGCTTAGGAAGGAAATGGTTACTGAAGAAGGCAGAGCAAGAAAAGCTTCTCTTCTAGAAAGTCAAACATGCTTGAGAAACTGCATAAAACACAAGCCATTTTTGCAGCATACTAAGTAGTGATATTAGTGGTTGCATATTGACGGAAACTATAGGTACACTAACTTTATTTCAATACATCATCGGAACTTCCAAAGCACGCTTTCTCACACCAAGTTAATTCATTTTCTGTGCAGTAACCATTCTTCATGGTCAGGATCAGTGCTTGGAAACTGATCCTTTTCTAAGGTCAGCATGAACACTGTACTTTTGGCTTCCTTCTTGCCACTTAGCGGCTGCCCTTCTAGAATTTACTGAAAACAATTCCCCTGCCAGGAACATTTGCCAGTGCTATATTTATTGATTTGAGAAAGCTACGACAAACAACCACGATACCAGGTATAGTAATTTCACAGACTACATTGTGTCACCTAAAGGTCTCCATTAACATAGGTCAATAATATCAAATCACCAAAAAATGATAGTTACATGGCACACCAAATCTTTTAGTTTTCCCTTTGAAGGCTCATCAAACTTCAAGCTGAATCTCATGCTTGTTCTCTACATAAATGACCAGTTTTATACACATGCTTTGTGTAACACCATGTTAAAATAATCATAGGAACCATTCAGTTTAATAGTGTGTTTCTTCTAGGGACCAGCAGTTAGCGTAATGGCTGTCGCTGGACTCCCATGTAGTCGACCACCATTTGAGCCCTGGACCCGGTGGCTTAAATTCATGCCAGGCACGTGTGCGTGTGTGCCCAAGATCCTGAGAAGAGAATGGAGGAGAAGGGATTGCAGCATGGCCATCCCCCCCGGGGGGTGATACTCACTTTCTGTCTATCTGTCTTTTTGGAGAGTGCACACGCCCTACAGCAAAAGCCTCTCCAAAAATAGTGTGCTTCGTCTAAAGACAAAAGTTTACTTTGCTAAAAGGGCTGTTAAACATCAGACTAGCAACTTTATCCTGTGCCACTCACATTTGCTTTATTTACCCTTTAAAAGTACTTACCCTTTTACAAGTATTAATTGAGTTGAAAATACATGTCCACATCAAAATTTGCACATGGACATTTATAGCAGCTTTATTCATAATTGCCAAAACTTGGAAGCAACAAAGATGCCCTTTGGCAGGTGAATGGTTAATTAAATTCTGATATATCAATACAATGGGATATTGTTTATCATTACAAAGAAATGAGTTATCAAGCCATGAAAAGACACAGAGAAAACCTAAATGTATGTTATTAAATAAAAGAATGAAGTCTTAAAAGGCTATATACTGTATGATTGCAACTACACAACATTCTGTAAAAGACACTATGGAGATGGTAAAAACTTCAGTGGTTGCCAGGAATTGGAGGAAAGTTTGGAGGAAGGGATGATCAGGGAGAATGGAGCACATTTTTAGGGAGGTGAGATTGTTCTGTTTGATACTATAATGATGGATCTGTGACATTGTGTATTTGTCCAAATTCATAGAACGTATAACACCAAGAGTAAATGCTAATATAAACTATGACTTTGGGTGATGATAATGTGTCAATGTAGATTCATCAACTGTAACACATATACCGCTCTCATGGAGGATGTTGATAGGGAGGCTATGCACAAGCTATGGAGATATAAGGAATTTCTCTGAATCATTTGCTCAATTTTGCTATAAACCTAAAACCATTCTTTAAAAGATCACCTTCTTTTTGAAGTACTACTCTAAACAGCCTATATTTTTTAAGTACTGAAAAAAGAAAATATGAAGTTATCAGGAGAAGCAAGATAGCAACCCTGGATCATACAGTCATTGTCTCAGTTCTGCAAATTCAGAGCATTAGTTCTGGCTATGAATCTAGCGTTCATTGGACTTAGGAGCTGAGCTCATGTTGATTGAGCTAGAGTAGATAATAAAGGAAATTCTGATTTGTTAATTTGCCACGAGACATCTAACTTTATAGCACCCTCCAGGGAGATGGCCATGCTGCAATCCATTCTCCTCTCCAGACCCTTCACACGCAGGCACACGGTGTGATTTTCAAGCCACCAGGTCTGGGACTCGAATCACATAGTTGATTATTTGGAATCCAGCCGTCTTAACCACCATGCCACTGGCCAGCCCAATATACTCCTATATCTTAATATAGTATTTTATGGTTTTATTTTTTATATGTAAATCTTTGCTCTCACTAAAATATATTTTGTTTGAGGAACCAGCTTTATTTTTTTTTCTTATATGGTTACTCAGTTATCCCATTTTATTATATTTTTATTCTTTCTATTTTCTCTCTTGCAAGATAAATTTATGGTGTTAAGGGCATACTTTCACACCATATTTGCTCTTTGCTGGTATGAAATTCTTTTTCTAGGAATTCTATCTTTGTAACTTTTAAGTAATGCACATATGGCAATAGTTTCAGGTCACTTTACAAACCAATTTAATGAAACTTCTTGCAAAAGACAGAGAGTATTACATTGGGATATCTGTCTGGTTAAAGCCCACTGATGCGCTGCTCAGCACAAAGCTTTACACATGCTCTCATCACCTGACGAGCAGCTTTATTTCAACACGTGGCTGCCTGGTTCTATGAAAGAGGCAGAGGGCCAGGAATCAGACACTTCAGTTCTGACTGTAGAAAGTTCATTTTATCTTTGAGTCTGAGAGCTCTCATTTATGGAATGACTAGAATGATACCCACCCCTTTTACCACTTGAGATTGCATAAGGATAAAATCATGTTGTAGAAATGTCCATGCTTTGAAAAAAATAGCAGTGCTTCCTGGAGATACTGTGGACAGTGTGAAGCTGAAAAGGATCCTTCGGTGGCCTCTTCATCACCTTAAAGGGACCTTTGGAGTTGTGAGAAAAGGACTTTATCTGGGAAATTAATGATTGGATTTGGAATAAATTAGAAATGATATAAGTATAATTAGGGACTTTATAGGAAGTATGGATGATCTTATCAGTATAACTTTATCAGTATCTCCTAATTAGAATGAGTACAACTATTAGACCTGTAGTGTTGACTCAGGAAGGCATGATTGCAAACTAATGGACATGGGTGGTTCCACACTGTCTTTACATCTCTTTCATACAATCAAACCTCCTATTTCCAATTAACACACACATACATCCTTTCTTTACAATTGTTGTGGTGGCAATGGAGTGTGTTGCTCAGATCTACCAGAAAATCTGTCCTGAGAAATATACAGAGCCTCCAGCTATGACACCTTGAATACACTTTAGAAACCTTGTGATCCGCAGTAGTGTTCATGCCAAGGTCATATTCTCTTCAGATTGCTCTTAGCTGATAACTGAGTAAATTGGGGGATATAAGCCTGGGCGTTGATAAATTAGGGATTCTCCTAAAGGAAATCTCTGTCTGGGGGCCTTCCAGTAGCCTGGGCAAGACTCTCAGTTGTCCTGCAGTCAGAGACTCTTCTCACCCAAGCCTTTTTCCATTCTTTTCTCCATTGCTAGGAGTCAGACATTCATCTCAGTCCTATACTCTCCCCACTAATTCCTTCTCCCTACTTTATCCTTGACAGGTATTTTTTTTTTACCAATAAATCTCCTCCACATCCAATTCTATCTTGTCATCTGCTTTTCTGAAGAGTTAAACTAGCACATGTGCTCATTGCTTGACTCCCAGTTTATAGATACTTATTCTCACAAATTTTAGGAGGAAGGCCATTGCAGTGTACAACTCAAGGAGACACCATTCGCAGCATGGTCTGTATGAAAAATGTATCCTCAAGTTGTGCAGCACATAACTGTCAGCTATACACAGCAGCCCTGTTTGGGAAAGGGTGTATATAAGGAAGGGTGTATATAAGAAAATGGCTTGGGGGGGGGGTGGTTCAGGTGGTAAGTTAGCAGTAGTGCAACTGGACCCACATGGGAAAGTTCCTGGGATTCCCATCCTGGTACCTCCCTGAGCACATGCAAGTCCATGATCTGGGCTGGATGATACTGGGGGTGGATTATGGCATGACAATCCTTTCAGGGATCTTTCCTTCTGTCTCTGTTTCCTTCTCTCTAACAGAAAAAGAAAATTAATTTTAAAAAAAAAAGAAAGAAAGAAAATTGCTTTAATAGGAATAAGCATCTCCCTGGGTTAGTCTGCAGATTTGTTGAACAGTATGCTGCTTAAGACTTTCTGAAGCAATGCAGCTGAGTGGTACCGACAGGACCAACTGAGTCAAATGATTCACCAAATGTTCAATCTAATTAGCTGCAGTTGTTTCAAAGCCTTTCCAGTGGTGGTAAATAGTTCTTTAGGGCACAGATCTGCAAGCTTTTTCTGTAAAGGGCCAGATAGTAACTATTTTTGCCTTTCAGGCTGCATAAATTCTCTGTCACAACTACTCAACTCTTCCATTGTAGCATGAAAACACTCAGAATAATACATAACACAAATGGGCATGGCTATGTTCCAATAAAACTTTATTTATGGTCACTCAAATTGGAATTTTATATAATGTTCACGTGTCATGAAAAAACTCTTTTGATACTTTTTTCAACCGTTTAAAAATGTAAAAACCATTCTTAGCTGCAAGTCATACAAAAACAGATGGTGGGCCAAACACCCAAGCAGGTGGTGGGTGGAATTTGGCCCGCTGGGTGTATTTTTCTGACCCATGCTTCAGGCCACTCACTAGAGTCATACCAGAGAGGAGATATATGGGGTGGGGTGATACTGGGTCTGGAACAATGACTCTCTGGCCTAGTTTGGCCCTGTGTTGACACAGGACCAAGCTAGATCTAAAAGTGACTGGTTTGGGAGGAAGTGGGAGGAGCTTACTATAAAATTCTGTACTCCTTGGAGAGTTAAGATTGCAACTAGATTCAATGTCTCATCAGCATAAAAAAAGATAAAAAATGTTGCCTGCTGGTTTCTTGCAGAGCTTTGAAAGTTATTAAGGAGGGACCAGAAGTTAGTGTAATGGCTATGTTGCTGGACTCCCACGTAGTCGACCGCGGTTCGCGTCTGGGACCTGGTGGCTTAAAACTCACTCTGGGCGCGTGTGCGTGCGTGCCCAAGATCCCGGGAGGAGAATGGAGGAGAAAGGATTGTGGCGTGGTCATCCCCCCTGGGGGGCGATTTCTGGCTTTCTGTCTCTCTGTCTTTCTCTGTCTGCCTGGCGAGCGCACGTACCCTATAGCAAAAACCTCTCAAAAAAAAAAAAAAGTTATTAAGGATATCTCACTTGGATTGTTACATGGAGAGTGAAAATCATACTCTATTCCCTGAGATGGCTCCTTCTTTTTGGACAACTCCCTGTATACATAACCTGCTGCAGATTAAGAAACATTCTCTCATTGCATACATCAGACCTTGGGATTCCCTATTTTTGGTTTGTTAGTTGACTTCTTTTCTGTTGTTTTGTTTTATTTGTACTCTTAGAGGATACTGAAAATAAGATTAAAAAAAAAAAAAAGGCTCCCTGAACTTTGGAACACATGTTATTGAATTAAGCACTGGTATGAAAATGTAATACTCTGTATGGTTGTTTGATCACACTGTTCTCTGATGCCATATCTAATTTTTCCAGCCTGACCTTTCCTCAGATCCTGCTAGTTCTTTCATCGGGATTTAAAGGAAAGGGCAAAGCATTTTGCATGAATATAAAAACGGAGTAGGAATTCTATAAAACACACTGAAGCAAAAGAAATTCAGGATAATTTATGGCATTTGTTGAGTCCACTTGCTCTCAGGGAACTTACTATCACATGCTACACAGTTGAGCCCTGGAGGATGCACTATTTAGCACTGAAAAAAAGAAGGCTAAAGATGATCTATATATTGAAATTGAACATTTAAGAGACTATTTTTGAGTTTTGTATTGCAAGAGGAAAAACTTACATTGTTAGTACTGCTATGCATGAATGTGACCCAGCCCCTCTCCTGCAAATATTCTCCCCTATGAAAAGCTTTGCCCCACCCACACAAATAAGGTTCTACATTTTTAACTCTGAAGTAATCTGGAACGCATCTAGAAATTTTCAATTATTTAGGTCTAGATTAGAGTCCACTCCAAAGAATAGCAGGACCATTTGTCAGACAGATCACTGCTCCATATCCCGTCTTTTCTTTTTAAGTTCCCAATGACTGTGTCTTCTTTCTTTCCTTTTTTCTTTTTCCCTTTCTTTTTCTTTCTCTCTTCCCTTCCTCCCTTTCTTTCTTTTTCTTTCCTCTCTCCCTTCCTACCTTCTTTCTTTCCTCCCTTCCTTCCTTCCTTGTTTTCTTCTTTCACTTTGCTACAGGGCACATGTGCTTACCAGAGACAGAGAGAGAAGGACAGAGACAGAAAGGGAAACTGAGAAATCACCCCCAACAGGGAATGACCACACCACTGTCCCTTTCCCTCCATTTTCCTCTTGGGATTTTGGGGATGCACACATGCACCCAGTGTGTTTTTCTAGCTCCTAGGCCCAGGTCTCAAACTGCACAGTTAGCCATATGGAATCTAGCCACCTTACCCTCCACTCCACTGTTGATCCTGTTTTCTTTTCCTTTTAGAAGTTATTTCATTGTGAGAAATGTTTAAGCTATGGAAAAGTTTTTTTTTTTTTTTAAATCCCACTCCATCATCCCAAAATAATATTTATCACATTTCCCACTTTTCTCAATTATAACTAAAGCCCCCTCTGCACCTCCACAGAAGCAACCACCATCATGAATTTTCTGTGTATCTTCCACTCCTTTCCTAAATACATGAAACCATAAGTGCTCTGTAGTGTTATTTTATAGACTTACATGAATAAATGGAATCATATTGTCTGTATCATTTGTCATCTTGCTTTTTTCAATCAATACCGTTTTTTCATCTTTCCATATATAGTCATATATATCCTTGTCTTCTCTAAAGCTGCTACTCACTCCCCCTATCTTTTCTGGTGAATCTTTCAGCTTAAGTGAGGGGAAAAAAAAACGCTTCTTCAGAGTCTTACTTTCCTGATGTCCCCAAACAATAATATTCAGGCCCTTTTAATGTTAAGAATTTCACTACCAATAACGTGGGGAAACAGGAAACCCTAAAAACAAGAAACATGGAAAATTACTGTTTAGACAGTTCTGAAAATACATTCTTATGCTACAATTCCTAATATCCTGGCCAATCCAAGTTGGCAACTGGAATCCCCACTGATGCCCGGTTCTTGTTTTGTTTTTGAAATTGGCACTAATAAAGCTCAAACCTCCTTTTGACCAAAGAAAAAGGCCCTACTGACCACTGACCCTGCTTCCAGTAACAACGCTTAGTCAAGACTCCTTTACTGGCATAAAAGATGCAAAATAACCTCTCATTGTTTCAAGTATGTAAGTTGTTCTTTAAGGACCTCTTTACCAAACAGAACCCATGTCACAAGCAGTGTTAGCTATTAAGTGGCCAGAGTAGTTCAGGCGTGGTGGTTAAGGGTACTGGACTCCCACATGGCCGATAGCAGTTTGAGTCCCAGTCCTGGCAGCTTGCCTTCTCACTTTCTCTCTCTCACTCTACCACTCTCTGGCCAAATTTAAATAAATAAATGAAGTTAAATAAAATAATTCTTTCAAAAAAAAAAAAAAAAAAAAAGAAGAAGAAAGAAAGAAAGAGAAAAGACCGTGGTTTGGGGATCTGTCTGCCTGGGTTCAAATACCAAGTTTACTTCTGACTAGTTCTTTCAACTTGAATAAGTACCTTTACTTCCACAAGTATTATTTTCTCATCTGTAAAATCAGAATCATAATAATCTAACTCATATAGTTGTTTGAGTATTAAGAGCTAGTCTATAACGAGCCCTTGAGAAGTGTTAGCAGCTATTATTATTGTTATCGTTACTCAGGGTCCTGAATACTCAGGGTCCCCACTTCGATTCACAGTCAATGAAGAGAAATGAGCCTTATACCTCTTCCTGAGAACTTGTCATTTAGATTCAGTCAATATTCTGGGTTACCTAGTGATATTCAGTTTTAAGGGCAAGCTGAGCTAAAAATCCATACATGAATATAGGTTCAAAAGTTGATATCTCACTTATGTGCAGCCCCATAAATTTTCAGGATTAAAAAACCAGCATCAATACCTTCGAGAAGTTTAGTGAATTCACATCAGAATGCCAACTAGGGAATCAATATTTTAGCAATAGTAAAGCCTAAAAAGATAGCCCCAAAGGAGTGCTCTGAGGATTGGGTGAGGCAGTTATCGGAACTAGTTATATATTGCCTATGAAGACAATGGTCAGTTTATTAGAGGTTTTTGTTATTTTTAGCAAACCAAGCCCACTTGTGTGGAACCATGGAGATATCGGCAGAAGTAGGATAATTAAAATAATAATTGGGCCATTTCACATACTGTGAAAAAGTTATAGGACTAGTTCCTATGATAAAATTATGAATCACTATTACAATATTTAGAAGTTTGGACTTTTAGGTGGAGAAGCACCTCTGCCATGGCGAACAACTTTGTCAATAACCATTGCATTTTACTCAAACTCACAAACATTATCAAAGCCAATGTGTGGGAGAAAATTAAAAAAAAAAAAAACAGACATTCTAAACCAAAAAGGGAATTTAAAAAGCCATTGTAGGGCTAACAGGTGTCTTGGAGGTTAAGACAGCTGGATCCCACATGGCCGACTATGCAGTTCAAGTCCTAGACCCAGTGGTTTGAAAATCATGATGGGCACATATACCTATATACCCAAACTCCCAGGAGGAGAATGAAAGAAAGCAGACTGCAGCTGGCAGGGCAGGGGTGGGGGGTGATTTTTTACTTTCACTCTCTTCCTATCTCTCGCTTTCTCTGGCAAGCACACACTCCCTAGGGGAAAAGAAATGTAACTTTAAAGATTATGCAAATGGTGAAACACCAGAAAAGAGAGGAAACCTCAGTATAGCAACACATGGGCTGGTATTAGGAAGCCATTTAAGGAAAAAAATTGTTCCTGCCTTGAGCACAAACCCTCAGTTCACCCTTTGAGATTCAAAGGTTTCCTTTAGCAATGTTCCACACATTAACATATATTCTAGAGCTTGAACTTAATGGCTACTAAAACATGGAGATGGTGAAATATCATGCAGGGGTCCCCAGAGACCCAATCACTGTTAATTTCATCCAAGAAAACCACTTAGTTGACTTTTTCTTTCTTCTTTCTTTCTTTCTTTTTAAATTTACCTGAGAGCACATGCACTCCTTGGAGAGAGACAGAGAGAGAGTGAAAGAGTAAGAAAGCGTGCCCTACGGGGGCAGTCACAAAGCAACCTGTTCTCTTCCGTCTCTTATTCCTTTTGGGATTTGGGGTATGTATGCACATGCACACAGTGCATTTCTTTTCTTCTTCTTTTTTTAAAGAAATATTTATTAAATTGTATGTATTCATGTATTTTATCTTGACTAGAGAAACTCAGAGAGGGGGAAAGTGAGAAAGCAAGCCACCAGGTCTGGGACTTGAACTGTGGTCAGCCATGTGGGAGTGTCCAGAGCTTTAACTACCATGCCACCTACTGGCCTCCCCAGTGTGTTTCTTAAGACCCTAGGTCTGAGAATGTAAACCACACAGTTGACCATCTAGGATCTGGCCACCTTAACCGCTATACCACTGTCTTGCCTTGTTGATTGTTTTTTAAAACTATGAAGGTCAAAGCCAATGTTTTAATAAATTTTTAGCCACAGGAAAAAGGACTCAGAAACCAAGTCCTCTGTAACATTCCAAATTTTACATGGATCATAAATGATATATGCAAATTTTGGTTTTGTTTTTTGCTATAGGGCATGTGCACTCACCAGAGACAAAGAGAAACAGTGAGAGGGAACGTGAGAAATCATCCTCCCCACCACACACACATGAGGGGAGATGGTCGTGCTGCAATCCCTTCTATTCTATTCTTCTAGGGATCTTGGGCACGCACACACATGTGCCTGGTGTGATTTTTCAAGCCACCAGGTCTGGAACTTGAACTGTAGTTGGCCATGTGGGATTCTAGTACCTTAACTATCATGCCACCTGCTGGCCCCAAATAATTATTTTTAATTCACTCATAAGAGAAAGCATGCAATTCTCTGATTATGATTAGCTCATGCAGGACTTCCATTCAGCCATCTTTTTGAGTATGTCTCTAACTCTGCTATGGAAGTTGTTAATCACATTTGTGCACCCACTTGCTGATTAAGATGTTCATGGGTGGCACTGCTGGCATTATTGCCGGTATTATAAACAGGATTCCATCAGGTAATTCATGAACATTTGCCAGGTACACCCTCTGACTAAGGGAAGTTTTATTCTTGAACTTTCTTCTTGGATTCAGAACTGCATGATTTTTGTCAGATTAGCGGCCTCTCTCTGTTAAGAGAATTTATTTGTAGCAGCTGATGCTTTATCACCAACCAACCTACCCTTTATAGCAAAGCTATCAATGTTTAATTGACTTTAAATATGCTGGGAAAGTTCACTTTAATATTGCAGTCAGATGAGATAAACTGTCTACCCATTATGGAAAATTTTGATAACACTCAAATTAGGATCCAAATCCTTCTAAGCCTTTAAAAGAGTGTTGTTATGATTGAAACTATCATTTTAGGACTGACTAGTCATGCATTTTAGGACATCAAATCCATAAACAGAAGATCAGATTTGAGGGCCAGCAGGTGGTATAGCGGTTATGTCACTGGACTCCCACATGGCTAACCTCCGTGATCAAGTTGAGTCCAGGGAACCAGCAGTTAGTGTAATGGCTATGTCGCTGGACTCCCACATAGTTGACCGTGGTTCGCGTCTGGGACCTGGTGGCTTAAAACTCACACCGGGTGCGTGTGCGTGCGTGCCCAAAATCCTGAGAGGAGAAGGGTTTGCGGCGTGACCATCCCCCCTGGGGGGTGATTTCTCACTTTCTGTCTCTATGTCTCTCTCTGTCTGGCAAGCCCATGCGCCCTATAGCGAAAACCTCTCAAAAAAGAAAGAAAGAAAGAAAGAAAGAAAGAAAGAAAGAAAGAAAGAAAGAAAGAAAGAAAGAAAGAAAGAAAGAAAACCTGAAAGAATTTATCAATTCCAGGACAGCTCTTTAAGAGGTTCTGAAGGAAAAAGATAAAAACATTCTCAGATGAACAAAACTTGAACAAATTTACCATCTCCAGGCCACCTCTTCAAGAGGTTCTGAAAAAAGTGCTATATCAGGAAAACTAAGAAGTCAGATGGACAGAATTAAGAGAACAAAAAACAACCAGGAAAATGGCTCCCTTAATGATAGAACAGGTCCTGAAATCTCAATAATAAAATTGAACATTAATGGATTAAATTCTGCAATCAAGAGACACAGACTGACTGAATGAACAAAATACAGAAACCCTCTATCTGTTGCCTACAGGAAATACACCTTATGGATAAAGACATACGTAGACTAAAAGTGAAGGGCTGGAAAAATATATTCCTGGCAAATTAAGTCAAAAATAGGCTGGAGTTGTGATACTGCTTTCAGACAAAAAAGGCTTTAATACAAAAACTGTAAGAAGAGCCAAAGAAGGGCATTATATAATAGTAAATGGGCTAAATCATAAGGAAGACATAACACTTAAAAATCTCTATGTACCCAACTCAGAAGCACCTAAATATGTGAAGGAAAGATTACTAGAGCTAAAAGTAGAGAAAGATTGCAACACTTTAACTGTTCAGGATCTCAATACGCCATTATCTCCTTTAGACAGATCTTCTAGACAAAAACCTAAGCAGAGATACAAGACCTAAATGATACTATATATCAAATGGGCTTCACAGACATCTATAGAACTTTCTACATATATCAAAAATGCACATTTTTCTCACCTCAGCATAGAATCTTTTCAAAGATTGAACATACAATATGACACAAATCAAGCCTTCACAGATTCAAAGACATAGAAACTTATCTGGCATCTTCTCTGACCATAATAGAATTAAATTTTATATTAATTTTTAGAAAAATCCTCGAAAATACACAAACACAAGGAAAATAAACAACCTGCTTCTGAATGATTTCTTAACTAGTCAAGAAATTAAATCCAAAATCAAAAAATTTATGGAAACAAATGATAAATAGTACATGAGTTTCCATAATCTATGGGACATGGCAAAAACAGTCATAATAGGGAAATTCATAGCAATTAGTGCACATAAGAAAACGATGAGAAGGTGGCAAATAGACAACCTAACATCATGCCTCAGGAAACTGGAAAAACAAAAACAAACCCAAAAAATGCCAAAATGCCAGTCTAAAGAAAATAATAAAGATTAGAGCAGAAATAAATGAAATAGAAAATAAATTATACAGAAAATAAATGAAAGCGAAAGCTGGTTCTTTGAAAAGGTTAACAAGATCGACACACCATTAGCTAGACAGATAAAGAAGAAACCAGATAAATCAAATATATAATGAAACAGGCAACATTACAACAGATAGAATAGAAATACAAAACATCACTAGAGGACATTATGAATGACTATAAGCCAACAAACGAGAACATGAAGGAGATGGACAAATTCCTGGATGCATATAATCTACCAAGATTGAATCAGGAGGACATAGAAAACCTGAATAGACACATAACAAGCCATGAGATTGAATCAGTAATAACTTCCTGACAAAGAAAAGTCCAGGTCCTGATGACTTCACTTTTGAATTTTACAAACTTTTAAGAAGAGATAACCCTCATTCTACTTAAATTATTTCTAAATATCCAAAAGGAAGGAAATCTCCCAAATTCATTTGATGAATACTCCATTATCCTCATTCCCAAAACAGATAAAGACATGACAGAAAAAGGAGAACTACAGGTGGTATAGTGGTTAAGAGTGCTGGACTCCCACATGGCCAACCGCAGTTCGTATCCAGGCCAGAACCTGGCAGATTGCATTCTAACTTTCTATCTCTCTCTTTCTCACTGTGTCCCTCTCTGATCAAATTTAAACAAATAAATTAAGTGAAATAAAGATTTTTTAAAAAGGAGAACTACAGACCAATATCTCTGATGAATACTGATGAAAAATTCTCAGTAAGTTACTTGGGTATTGTATACAACAACATATAAAAAAGATTTTTCATCATGACCAGGTAGGCTTTAGTCCAAGGATGCAAGAGTGATTCAACTATGCAAGACCATAAATATAATTCACCATATGAACAAAAAGAAAGATCAAAACCATATGATTATTTCAATTGAAGTAGAGAAAGCATTTGCTAAAATGCAACATCCCTTCATGATTAAGACTCTCAGCAAGATTAGTATAGAAGGGTCATTTTTCAACAAAATAAAAGCCATATATACAGGACCAGCAGGTGGTGTGGTGTTTAAGGTGCTGGAATTTCCACATGGGCGACTGCAGTTTGAGTACTGGACCTGGCGGCTTCCTTTCTAACTCTCCCTCTCTCACTCTGTCTTTCTCTAACAAAACTCATGTGAAATAAATAAATAAATAAATCTTTAAAAGGAAAAAAAAAAAACAGCCATATATGAAAAACCTATAGCCACTGTGAAAAACAATATGGAATTTCCTCAAAGATCTACAAATAGAATGACCTTTTGAGACAGCTATCCCACTTCTGGGCATCTACCAAGGGACAGGAGAATGCTCAATCAGAAAAGCACTTGTGAATCAATGTTTATTGCAACATTATTCACAATTGCTAAGACATGGAACCAACCCAAATGTTTACAAACAGATGAATAGATTGAAAAAGTGTGGCACATAGACTCTATGGAATATTACTCAGCCATATAAAACAAGACCCTGACATTTGTTAGAAAGTGTTCCAATATGGAAGATTTATTGCTGAGTGAAGCAAGCCAGGCTATTAAAGAAAGATATTCATGTATCCACTTAATATATACCGACTATCCTCATTCTATGGATAGAAATATCAGACAGAGATTGAAATATTAGAGGACATAAAACAGTGAAAATAGTTATGGACGTTGGAGACGGTAGGGAAGAAGGGAAAAGAATAGAGAAGGAAAGCAGGAGAAAAAAATAGAGAGGCATGACAGTTATGAGACACAGAAATGTTTTATAACTTGTTGATGATAACATGTATAGTAGTTTCAATTGGACTGGTCTGAGAAGTATTTCATGTTAGGTAAATTCTCTTTACAAGCCAAATGATGTATAGTGATTGACAGTTTAAAAAATAGTAATGAGAGAGAAGAAGCCACGGGCCTTCAGGAGAAGGTTCCACATGGCTACAGTGAACTAGATTTTTAAGGGAATGAAGATTTCTACTAATAATTCAGTCTCCAACAAATGAGCTAGCGTGATCACAATAAAACGGCAAAGAGATTCTAGATCACCTCTGTCTGCTTGCTCCTGAACATTCAGGCTGAACTTCAAGAATTTGAAAGAAACACACCATCCATCAGATGACAAGAAATCATCGCCGGATCACAAGAAATATGGGAAAACGAGAAAATACCTCTCCTCCAAGGGAAAAGAGTAACTCTTCTTTATCCGCAAGCAGTTCGATGAAAATCATGGAAATGTCTGATAAGGAATTCAGATCATTCATAATGTCTAAGCTAACAGAGATGGAAGAGAAGAGAGATAATGAACTGCTAAAGAGAAAGGAGAAAGAAGTTGATGAGTTCCAGGAGATGAGGAAATTCCTGCAAGATCTAAAAGAGGAATTACACACTTTACAAAAGACTCAAACGGAACTGCTAGAGATGAAGTCTATAATACAAGAAGTAAAAATCTCCCTGGAAAGTATTAAAAGCAGACTAGATCATTCAGAAAATAGAATCTCAGATGTAGA
>NW_006209014.1:639048-672656 GCF_000334495.1 Tupaia belangeri chinensis | reverse complement strand
GAAAAAAATATATCTATTCAATGACTGCAGTAGGATATGTAGCCCCAGCTAGGTGCTACTTTATAGGATGCGTAAAGTTAGACTTGTGCTCATGGAAATGTGTGTGTCACCTGTGTTTGCTATGAGGGTATTTGGATTGATTAGGGTCTTTGGTGATTCAATAAAATGTGGGGGGAAAATGGTATAGAAAGCAAACATAGATACCAGAGACAGTGTCGGGGGAGAGCAGGAGGTGGCAGAAGGTAAGAGATAGGGAATCAAGGATGGGGGGGGAAAAAGCAAAACATACAGAAAACAAGAAATGGAAGATGATTTGCTGACAATAACATGTTTGTTGATGTGCTTGATTGAGACAATATACAGTATGCTCTGGATGGAAAATCTCATTTTGTATGCTGTAATGATGTACAGTGAATGAATGCAAATAAATAAATTGAAAAAAAAATAGTAATGAGAATAATAATAATTGTAAAAATAAAAAACTATTTGCTGATAATGGTATAGATAGTAATGTCTTTGTCTTGACTGTAATGCATGGTAATCATGCTGGAAAAAGAAGTGTTATACACTGTAAAGATATATGTGACTACATGTAATATAAAATTTTTTTAAAAATAAATTTTTAAAAAAGAAAATCATGCTGGGTGTGTGTGAATGCATGCCCAAGATCCCAGGGGGAGAATGGAGGAAAAGGGATTGCAGCATAGCCATCGCCCCTGGGGGGGGGAGTGATTTCTCACTTTCCCTCTCACTATTTCTTTCTCTCCCTCTCTCTCTCTCTCTCTCCCCCTCACCCTCTCCCTCTCCCCCCACCTCTCTCCCTCTCTATCTCTTTTTCTCTCTCCCCCTCTCTCCCAGTGATCACACACACCAAAAATGTCTTTGAAAAAAAAAAAATCAGGTTTCTTTTAGCCATAGTCTCATCTTCCCCTCCACCCTACTTAGACATTCCATTTTAATGTGCCTTAACTTTGAAAGAAAGGTTGCAACCTGTAATAAAGGATTTCACCATGATGTGGAGTAAAATATATACTCATTATGAAACTCAGAATAAAAATAAATCCTGCATCTGGAGAACTTGGGCAAAGTTGAGCCATAAGACATAAAAGAAGCTGATCACACACTCACTAAATATTAATTCTCTACTGAGCCATGAAATGGATTAAAGTTCTAAAAATAAATATTAATGGGGAGTTTCTGCCAATACTATCCAAGAGAATACATTTTAATAGTAAACATATCAAGTGAGAATTTCTTTTCCCTGGAATTAAAATAAGATAAAACTTTAAGAAGAAATCCTTTACTAGTTCGAATTAGTATAACCTCTGTACATTTGCTATCCTTTAAACATTGATTATTTGGGACCTAGAAAGTCTTCCTAACCTTTTAGTCTTTTGAGAAAGCTCTATGCACATCCTTGTCAAATGCCTGCATGTTGACTTAGTTTTGATGAACATCTTGGTGGCTTTAATAGAAAATTTTGTATTCTAGATTTTTTTTCTGCCACTTCATGACATCATTTTAGATAAATTCTTAAAAAGAACAATGGAAAAGATGTTTAAGAGTTTACCATTTTAACAGATTTGTCATTCTCTTTCTTGATTTATCCACACAAAAAATTAACTTGTATTTCTAGAGGTAATTACAAAATTTATATATTCATAGAAAACCAGCATACAAGTAGATGATATCACAATTTGATATTTATGAAATGCCAGTTTTCCATAAATATAGAAAATCAGCAATTATCACTGGAGCTGTTTATTAACATTTGGAAGAAAATAAATAACAAATGGGCTCACTATTCATTAAAATTCCTCAATAATATAACAATTGTCTCCATCTCAAACTACTCTTTCGTGATATCCGTGTTTTGACTTTAGAACCACTTATGCTAGTCAGATTACATTTAAAATAATTCTTGCTAAAATATTCTCATTTGTTTTTCCTTATATTTTCTTAGATATTTAACAATTTTAACTCTTTCTTATCTGTGCATGTGTGTATATGGTTGATTCAAAGCACAATCATTTGCTATCAAGAACCATTTATTAGCCAAATTATGGGTGAGATACCAAGATGGAATTAGCATGAATCTTTTTTAAAAACTGAGCTGTATATAGGTGTAAACCTAGCTAATCACTTCAGTGTATCAAAAGCAGAACTAGGTGAGCCATATGGGTGGCTTGATCTGCAGTAACCCATCAGCACCCATTGAGAAAGAACCTTTAGTGCATAATAATAGGCACATGCAGTTATTCACAATTTTAAGGAGGAAAGAAGCACCACATTCTTTATCATCAGTAACTACTAAATTTTTTAAGAGAATATTATATTTTCCAAAATCACCTTTTTAGGTCATCCTCCCAGAAGTCTAGTGCATTTTTGGTTTGTTATTACTGTTGTTTTGCCTCCTCTCAAAGTAATAGGCTTAAGACAGCTACGCTCATGCTAACAATCTTTTCACCCATGGCTAACAGAGTTCTTTTAAGATGTTGGTTTCTTTTTTTGGAGAGATTTTTGCTGTAGGGCGCATGCGCTCGCCAGAGAGAGACAGAGAGACAGAAAGTGACAAATCACCCCCAGGGGAGATGGCCGAGCAGCAATCCCTTCTCCTCAATTCTCCTCTCGGGATCTTGGGCACCCATGCATACACACCCGGCATGAGTTTAAGCCACTGGGTCTGGGACTCAAACGGTGGTCGACTACATGGGAGTCCAGTGATATAGCCATTATGCCAACTGCTGGTCCATGATGCTGGTTTCTAGTCAGTAAGTATTTAGGTGTAGGTTATGGTTTTTGAAAGAAGAAACATGGAATAGTGCATAAATAAAACAAGTTTAGGTAGATTTTCTTCTTAGAAAACCTGAATTGCCAGTTTAATAGTGTTGAAGAGTTTAGGATGAAATAAGAGAGTGTAGAAAGGCACATTGTCAAGACAATGGGCTATCATGGGCGGTCATGGGCTCAGAGATCAGGCTCTGAGCCCTTCTGCTCTCTACCAGCAATACCACTAGGGTTTCCTCTTAAGTGTTTGTCAGTGTATGGATTACTCAAGCTGGTACTCACCCATGTACTTAGTTCTAAACATGCATTTTAGCATCATATAATCTTAGAGTTGGAAGAAACCATACAGGTCAATCAACATAACTTACCCAGTTATCAACTTACCAAATTTTTAACTTACCCAGTTACCCAAATGATAAACTTTTTTCCTCCTTAAATGTATTGGCTATTACTATCCTTATCCATTTCCAACTATTTAGACAATGTTTTTTATATACAATATTTAAGGTGTGCCAGAAATATTTTGTATACATTGTGAAATGACTAAGTCAACCTAAATAACATATCCTTTACCTTGCATAGTTATCATTTCTGTTTTTGTGGTAAGACCATTTAAGATCTACTCTTTCAACAAATTTCAAATATATAATATAATATAATATAATTATGTTACTATGTATGATTATATCTCTAGATGTAATGTTCAATCTGCATAACTTAAACTGTACCCTTTGACCAGCTTCTCCCCATTTCTCCCACCTACCAGCCCCTGGAATCACCCTTCTGCTTCCTGCTTTTTTTTTTTTTTTTTTTTTTAAAAGTTTTTTGCAAGAGGGGCTGTGTACAGACAGACAGAGAGAGAGACAGAAAGCGAGAAATCACCCCCCAGGGGGGATGGCCATGCCACAATCCCTTCTCCTCCATTTTCCTCTTGGGATCTTGGGTATGCATGCACACGAGCCCGGCGTGAGTTTTAAGCCACCGGGTCTGGGATGCGAACCACGGTCGACTACATGGGAGTCCAGCGACATAGCCATTATGCTAACTTCTGGTCCCATCTGCTTCCTGCTTTTGAGTTCAACTCTTTTAGATCCTGCATGTAAGTAAGATCATGTAGTAATCTTACTGTGCCTAATTTATTTCACTTAGTGTAATGTCCTCCAGGTTCATCTGTATTGTTGTAGATGATAGGTCTCCCCCCACCCTTTTTTTAAGGCTGAATAACATATATATCATATGTGTGTGTATATATACTGATTTTTAAATTTCTTGTATTTATCTGTTGATAGACACTTAGGTTGATTCCATTTATCAGCTATTGTGAGTAACATTGCAATGAACATGAGAGTACAGATAATCAGTAGGAGGTGCTAATTTCATGTCCATTGGAAAAATATCCATAACTGGAATTGCTAGGTCATATGGCAGTTCTAGATTTCACATTTTGAGAAGCCTCCATGCTGTTTTCCATAATATCTGTACCAATTTACATTTTCATCAATAATATACAAAGGTTCTCTTTTCTCCACTTTTTATCTTTTGTCTTCCCCCTTCCCCCCAGGTTTTTGTCAATAGGGTGTGTGCACTTGCCACAGAGACAGAGAGAGACAGTGAGAGGAAAAGTGAGAAATCACCCCCCCAGGGGATGATTGTGTTTCAATGTCTTCTCCTCCATTCTCCTCCTGGGATTTTGACCACAAGTGTACACATACACAGCATAATTTTCAAGCCACCAGGTCCAGAACTCAAAACGTTGTCAGCTATATAGGAGTCCAGCACCTTAACTCCCATGCCACCTACTAGTCCCTCTTTTGTCTTAATAATTGGGATTGTTGCTTTTTATGTACTTGATAACAGCTAAAAATGATTATTCCTCAGAAATTATGCTTTCTGCATTCCCTATCTCCTGTTGAACCTTCACTGAACGTTACCTGGTATCTCTTTCTTTAGATATTTTGAAGTGGAAATAGAGTTACATAGATGGCACATATTTTCATGTATTTCAAATGTTGTATAATTTCAACTTATACCTAAAAGTATTTAAGAGATGTTTTTGTATTTTCAGGCTTGGGTGGATGATAAATAGATTAATTTTCCCCTCTATCCACTCTCTCTTTCTCTCTTACTATCAGAAAACAGCATCATGACCAGATAGGAGGTTATATTGCCAAGTCTTCTTTGCAACTAAGTGTGGGAATACACCTACATTCTGGCCAATGGAGTGTGATTGGAAGTGTTCTGTGGGACTTCCAGCTTAATGGAAGTTGACTCAACTGGCATGAATATCCTGTTTATTCTTTCCCTTTCTTTTTAAAAAAGTAATTATTTAATTGTATTTATTATTATTATTAATTATTACTTAATTTGCTACAGGACACATGCACTCACCAGAGAAAGAAAGAGCAAGAAAGCAAGCTGCTAGGTCCAGGCCTTGAACTGCAGTCAGACATGTGGGAGTCCAGTGTCTTAACCACCACACCCCCTACTGCACTCCCCACTTCCCCCATTCTTTCTCTTTCTTATTTACCACACATTATGAACTAGGGCCTCAGCAGTCTTCTTAGACTATGAGGTAATTTTGTAATTGGAAGTCATACCCTAGGATGGCAGAAGGAAAAAGGGAGGGAAGGCTGGTGCCTAATAACCATGGACCTTCCTTAGCAGGGTTCAGCTGTTTACTTCTAGTCTGCTTTTAGGTGCGAGAGAATGAAGCTATGTTTTATTTCAGCCACTTCTGTGTTTGACTTCTTTTAAAAATGTTCTCTTCTACTAATTACTAATTGCTTAATGTGATTTCTAACAGATATAGGGGCATACACCTAGTGCTAATGAAGAATAATTATTAATTATTCCTGCTCTACCAGGATCTTGCCTTAACATATAGCAAATTCACAGTAGACAAAAAGAGTTATCTTGTCCAAAAGAAAGTCCTATAAAGCACAAATCAACAAAGTAAATATAATCATTATTTAAGAAATTCCCTGATTTGTGTAATCATCCTTGTAACCTTGTATTCAACTAGTACCAGAGCCTGGAATATACTAGACATTCATAATGTTTATCATAGTACTTGATAGTGTACCTGGAAACTGGCAATCATGTCTACATTTTTAATAACTAAAAATCTTTTCAATAGCCTTCTAAAAGTACCAGAAGCAGAAAGACCTTTGTCTTTCTTATAACCAAAAGCAAATATGAAAGAGAGAAGCTGAGGGAAGAAAGGAACCAACGTGCAGAACTCAGAATGGAGGCAAAAGAAGAGGAGCCCTAATCTCCTTTCTGTGGTCACGGAGAACTCTTGAAATTTGCTGTTTGCACCAGCTGTCATTAACACGTATATTCTGAGGTTTGATTTCCATTTTATATTTCCTTTCTTATTGTGCAGAAAATTGAATGATATTAACATAAATAGTCAATTTAAATGTAAGATAACAATGATGAATATAATTCAAAGACTCATGTCATAAAGCTATTTTAAATTAACTTTGTAAAAATAGGTTGAAATATCCTTATATGTACACTTTAGCAGAGTTTATAAATTCAGAAAACAACCATGGAAGTTTTAAATTTGAGGCTACCTCAAATTATTACTCAAGTACTGTCAAGAGAGTAATTATAAATGAATTTTAATGACATTAATGGTAGTCATTTCCAGCTGGAAAACTTATGAGAAGAGAAATGGTTATCTCTTTCTCCAAAAGTCAAGAAGAAATTATGCCTTATGACAGTCATGAGAGATGGTGTTGGGGTGAGATTTTATATGTATAATGATTCCTTCTGTTATATAGAAAAAGCAAAGAAAGAATATTAAAGGAAGAGCAAAACCCAAGAGATGACTTTCCTTGTAAAGCTGTTAAGAAGGCATTCACAGAAATGATCCCAACTAGAGTCCCCATCCAGTACTTGCAAAATTAACAGCAATCCATGACACCCAATGTAGCCCAAGCCAAAGACTTCATGTGTCTCAAGAAGGACTTCAACTGTGAACTAGAAATCAATGTGACTTGGATAGTCACTATTATCTAGGTTTATCTATCTCAAATAAGAAGTTGGGGGTGTCAGGTGGCAAGACAGTAAAGGTGCTAGACTCCCACATGGCTAACCATGGTTCAAGTCCCTGACTTGGTGGCTTACTTTCTCATTTTCCATCTCTCTTTCTGTCTCTCCCTGGTCAAATTTAAAAAATAATAATAACAAATAAAATCAGATTAAAGCATGGGGAAAGTATTTGTTTTGTGGCTATTTAAAATGGTTAGGATGAAGACAAAAGGAAAAGACTTTATTCTCATTATAATGAAAATAACAATGAATGCTAGAAAAATTAAAATTAATACTTTATTTTGTGATTTGGTTATTTAAAATGGTTAAGATGAAGAAGAAAGCAAAAAATCCTTTGTTCTCATTGTAACAAGAATATCAACAAAACCTGAGAGAGAGTTCCGTGATCTATATATGTGTATATATATAGTTATATACAGACATATATATATATATGATATACATATATATATATAACTTATTTGTTATTACTTATTTGAGATGTGGTACAACTAACAAATGCTACAGTTGATTGTAATAAACATATATATATATATACACTTATATATATATAAGATATATATAAGATATACATATATACACATATATAGTGTATATAAATACACTATATATATAGTCTATGTGTATATATATATATATATAGAGAGAGAGAAAGTGTGTGTATATAAATGTATGTATATGTATTTTATGTGTGTATATATACATATACATATGTGTGTGTGTAGTATGATATATATCATCTTTCTCTATATATATGGTATGTGTGTAGAAAGACAGGTAATGTATCCCACCAGTTCTGCTTTCTGGAGAGCCCTAACTAAAACAAATAGCAAAAAAGGAAGTCGCAAACACACTCAGACTGGAGGTCTGAATGATAGTATGAGTCAGTGCTAGAAACCGGCACAGGTTAAAGACAGAGTAGTGACTTGTGCAGACTGCAATTATGTAGACATCATGTTAGGTCAGAACAAGAGCATTTGAAAAATCTTGACATATTTACTAACTGTCCTACCTCTCAGATGGTAGAATGAGCAATGAAGAACACAATTCTGAACTTAATTATGACCAGTAAGGCAACACTTACTCATAAATTGAAAGTGACAGAAATCTTGAAGACCAGCATTTGTCATAACAACACAAATGGAAAATCTGAATGGTCACAATCTTCAAGGCTATCAGTGTGGGCTTTGGACCAATAACAGCTTCACCTGAGGACTGTTAAAAATGTAGAATCTAGAGCCCCACTAGGGGTCAATGGAATCAGAAACTGTACTGGAACAAAATCCCAGGTAATTCCTATTCACATTAATGTGAGAAACATTTCTTGGGGAGGTTTTTAAACATTCATATTCCTGGGCCAGTCCTGTAGCACAGTGTTTAAACCTTGCTGTTGAAATCCCAGCCCTGGCAACTTGGAAAACATGCCAGGTATATGTTCACGCATGCCCAAATCTGGGTGGAACAGAGAAACGGAAGAAAAGGGATTGCTGCATGAGCACACCCCATTAGGGGATGCTTTCTCTCTCTTTCTGTCTCTCTAGTACATATACCTTTTGACAAAAACAAACAACTAAAATATGGATTGAAAGGCCCAAGACCTAGGATAACCTTTTTAGGGATAATGTTATCATAACTGTTAGTAAAGAGTAGAAGAGGCTGGTGCATGCAAAAATGGTTAAGGACATCTGTTTGGTGATTAATCTGAAGTAGAGTGTGTGTGTCTGTCATGTTGGTTCTGTCCCTAGCCAGCTGTGGGAGCTCCAGTGCTCCCCTAGCCAATGAGAGGTGCATCTCTAAACAAGAGAGCTAGGGTTATCCTTCCAAGCTCCTATTCTTGATTCTTGGTGTTACTTCATATCACACTCAAACCCATCACACATCTTTTTCCTCCTTCATTGGACTTTTGTGGGAACTAACACCAAAGGGGCTAGCTGCTTATCGTATCTGGAAATTCTCTTTGTAGCCCCATCTACAATCATATATCAAAACAAAGATTTAGGTAGATTGATGATGTGCCTTCTCATTCTACATATCTCCAGGAGATCATTTCTTTTGCAGTTGATTTTTTTCTTACCCCCTGAGAAAGGAAGATGGATTAAAGCTACATTACAGGAAGAGGATATTTTCTAATAGTTCATAAAGTTGAAAACCCACAAAACTAGAACTTTTGAGAAAATGTTTAAAAGCCTACATTGCTATTCCTGAAATTAGAAAATTGGTACATTTAGCTTCAATTCTTGCATTTGAGATTTAATAATGCCGTGCATAGTCAAACTGCTTACTTCACTGATTCTGCAGGAAGACTAGTAACAAGAAAATAAAATTGTAAAAAGAGGCACTACTGGAAGTTCTGTTCATTCATATTCTATGACATAGTCAATACATAAATTCAACATGTTTTTTTCAAGTACTCTGAATAGGCCTTGACTTCACATTTTTTACTCAAGCAAAAAGCCCGTATTTTGGTAGCATTTAACTAAGACATGCTCAAACAATCTCCACAATGCTATGAAACCTTTATAGTCTACAACATATTAAGATTTTATCACCATACTAACTGATGAATGAAATTATAAAAATAATGTGCTTAAATATCTTGGTAGGGATTAAAAACAGAAACTTGTAGTTAGAACTGCAAGAGAACTGTTAGTATCCAATTGACCAGGACAGGCAAAGTGGTGGCCAGCAGTCACATACTAGCCACTGACACCTTTATTTGCTATTACCTGAGATGCAGTGCAACTAATAAATGTTACAGTTGGATTGTTATAAACAGTTTAGTGCCTGTTGTCCTACATTCAGCCTTACTCAATATTGTATACTTGACCAGATCCTTCAACCATTTGAATTTGCAACTCTCCTCTCCAGTTGAAATTTTCAGAACTGGAATGGACATTAATCATTTAATGCGATAAATTTACAGATGTTGGTGACTAATAAAGTTTGTGAATTTTTTATAATGAAAACCAAAAGCAACTACTTTGGGTATCTATTATACTATTTATTGAGTCATTGACAAAGTCATGACTTTTTTTCTATGCAAAAATATATAGTGTATATATATATATATATATATATATATATATATCACCATAATATCATAAAATACAGGGTCTTTTTAAATTAAAAAAATAGAATATTCATTTCCAAGAAGGGCTGCTTACCAATGAATATATAATGATATATTTTATGTTGTTGTTTATGTTAATTTGCCACTAGCCAAGGAAAACTTCACACTGATTCTGGCAATGTCTGGAAGCCACTGACCTGGTTTAACATTTCATTTTGGAAGTGAGGATATAGTTTCATGATGTTCCCAAAGTTGCAAAGCTGGTAAGAGCAAAGACAGCCTGTTTTCCAGTGCCAAGACCAACATTCTTCTACTTCATCTGCTGCCAGAAAGCACTGTGTCATTGAGTTTTTCTGGAGCCAGATAGGGCCTAGTAAAATTATGGCTCTGCTGCCTGACCTTGAACAAGTTCATAAACCTTCCCATACTAATGGTTTAGTGCCTTCTACATTGAAGAACATCTCTTAGCTGAGTCCTTTGTCTTTGTCTTCCCCCCCTTTTTTTAGGAGTTTTGTTTTGTTTTGTTTTGTTTTGTTTTGTTTTGTTTTAAGAGAGAGATTTTTCTATAGGGAATGTACACTCACCAGAGAAACAGGAAACAGAAAGCGAGAAATCACCCCCCAGGGGAATGGCCACACCGCAATCACTTCTCCTCCATTCTCCTCTCGGGATCTTGGGCATGCACGCACACACACCTAGCATGAGTTTGAAACCACTGGATCTGGGACTTGAACAGTGGTTGGCGACATGGGATTCCAGCAAAATAATCATTACGCCATCTGCTGGTCCTGTCTTCCCTTCTTCCAGCGTGCAAGTTGGTCAATTTGACACAAAATGTCTCACTGAAGTCTATGGTAAGTATGATATTGAAGATGGTCAGATGTTGGTTGATGACACTCAAATTTCCTTTTATGGGTCTCACAAAGCCAGACCTGCTTGCTCTCCCCAAGGCCAGCCTGAGAAAGGAACTATGGATTTGTAGTAAGGAAAACAATCTGGCAGCCAAAAAATTAATTGAAAAACAAATTAAGCCTTTATTTTATCTCCTGGAAAGGCCAAAAAAAGATTCACAGGGCCACAGCACATCATTTAGAAATCCTTTTTCCCTATCCATCCTCCACCCCCACCTTTGCACACACAGTTCCTCTGCACCAGAGCCAATCCTAATAATCTTTCCTGTTCTGAATGCTCCAAAACCTGCCTTCAATTCAGCCCATATTTTTATTTCCACTCTCTTGCATTGCCCTTCTTTTTTCCTTTTCAGTGAATAATTCTATCTGAATGTAAATCCCATTAACTTTCTTTCTTCTTCAACTTCCTCTTCACTTCATACTCTGATTTGCATTATCGAGCCAAGATTTTGTCTCCTTACAAGCTGGTTGGAATGCGATATAGATTATCAGGCTTTAACACGTGGTGTTTCTGCTATAGATTTAATTATTATATGCTTTTGCTACAAAAATACTTTGTATTCACAAATATCATCTCCATATGAGTAGATATATAGGGAATATTATTATTTGCATTTTACAGAGTAAAGAGCCAAATAAAGGAGATATATAATTGATAGCCTAAAGTCACGTAAGTCATTTGAACAAGATACAGACACACACACATACACACACACATACATATACATATATCATACTTGTCCAAGGCACACTAGACTTCCAAAACACTGTCAACAGTAAATATTTGTCAATAGTAAGTATTATTGAGCACTTACTACACTGAAAGCACGGTTCATGATGTTAGGAAAATAGGAGGAAATAAAACGAGATCCCGGCATTCATGGAAAACTTTATTTAGTTCAGGGGTGGGGGAGGGGGATGGAGGAGGAGTATGTTCTAGTAGAGGGAAGTAAACAGATTAATAAATAAGTTTTCACATATTGAGCAGTGCTATGAAGAAAATAGAACAGAGTGACAGGATGACCAGGAGTAGTGATGGGTGAGCTGGTGGCTACTTAAGTCTGTATGGGCAGGGAGGCTTTCCTGAAGAGACCAAGATTTAGGGTCAGATCATCACGCATGAGGAACAGCAAGTATGAAAGTGCCTAAGCCTCAGGAAAAGAGGATGTGTGAGGGGGAAGTGAGCTCGGTCTGTTTGTAAACAGAAGGAAAACCAGTGCGTGTGGAGATGTGGAGTCAGGTTGGCAGTGGACGTAAGAGGAAAGAGAGTCAGGGGAGAGCTCATGCTGAGACTTACAGGCCAGGCGAAGAGCTGAGAGTCACTCTAAGTGTAATGGGAAGCAGCTGGAAGACTTAACACAAGGAAGAAATATGATTTGTTTATTTTTCACAAAGATCATCCTGATTGTTATACTGAAAAAAACATTTGAGAAGAACGCTTACCAGGTATTGCGATGAACCAAGAGAGATGAGTAGAATGTATGGACAAGAGTAGTGACAGTGGAGATAGAAATAAAGTTAATAGATGCAGGACATATTATTTTATTTTTATTTATTTTATTTTATTTTATTTTATTTATTTTATTTATTTTTTTTTTTTTTGGATCCATTCTCCTCTCGGGATCTTGGGCACGCACGCACACGCGCCCGGCGTGAGTTTTAAGCCACCGGGTCCGGGACACGAACCGCGGTCGACTACGTGGGAATCCAGCAACATAGCTATTACGCTAACTGATGGTTCCCTATTTTTTATTTTTTAAAATTAGTTATAGGGCATATATGCTCACCAGAGAGAGATGGGGCAGGGGTGAGTAGTGAGAAAGTGCCTCTCAGGGGAGACGGCCCCACCACAAGCCCTTTTCCTCCATTCTCCCCTCGGGATTTTGGGAACACACACACATGTGTTTGGCTTGATTTTCAAGCCTTGGGGTCTGTGACTTAAACCATATAGTCAGCCATGTGGGATCTAGCTGCCTTGACCACCATGCTACTGGCTGGCCCCAAGACATATTAAATAAAGCAGATAAAACTTGCCAAGGAAATGGATGTAGAGGTGAGAAAAAAAGAAAGATAAGTGATGCCTAGGTATTTGCATTTAGTAACTAGTTAAGTGGATAACTGGGCCATCTCCTGAGATACAGACAATTGATTAAAATACAGAGAGATGAGAAGAATCAAGGCTGTTTCACCTGTGTAAATCTGAGATGCCAGATAGGCAGATGGTAGAGATGTCGAGATGGCACGTAGGAGGCTGTTGTATAAAGAGTTAAGCTCGCTGCTTTCTCTGCCCAGAATGCCTTCCTCTCCTTCTTCAGCAATTTCCCATTCCCCATTTAAGTGTCTGTTCATACGCACATCTCTGGGCAGTTAGCTTCTCTCTTCTGTGACTATTTCAGCACTGATCCTGGGGAGGGAAGCCGATGACTTCAAAGGTTACTTAAAAAGGTTAAGATCAGAAGGATGTGGTGATTGTTTAATATGAAGATATGAGGCTGAGGAGGTTTCAGCAGTGGCTCCCTGAATTCTGGCTTGTCCAACAGTGTGAATGATGGTGCCAGTCACAGAACTATAGAATGCCATTGGGAAATGAAATTTAGGAGGATGAAGGAAGAACTATACATTGTTTCTTTTAATTTGCCTGAGAGTGTGTGTAAATAGTAAAGATTCCAGCCTGAGAGTAAATAGTCCAGATTCCAGCCAAGCAGAAACTCACCAGAGAGAGACAGAGAAAAAGAAAGGGAAATTGAGAAAGAACTCCACATGGGAGATGGTAACAGCACAATACCTGTCATCCATTTCTCCCTCCTTTCGGGATTTTGGGCACACGTGCCCAGTGTGTTTTTCAAGCTGCCAGATCTAGGACTCAAACCGCATAGTCAGCCACATGGCTTCCAGTCACCTTAACCACCATGCCACCAGCTAGCCCCATACCATTTTAATAATATTGAATTTGAGGTATATATGAGGCATCCACGTGGAGATGGGGAGTAGACAGTTGGATATTGGAGCCTCCCAGAAGAGAGGTCATTGATGAAGGTCTGATACACAGAAACATTAATTATATGAATAGTAATGGGACAGGCAAGAAAATGAGACTTTGTAAGAGAGAATTTGAAGTAAAAAGAATGGAAATTCAGATCAAGTATTAAGGAACTCCACATGTAAAATCTCATTAAAGAAGATAGATCTGGAAAAAGGAATAGAAAAGAACTAGAAAAATGTGGTATTATGGAAACCAAGGGGAGACAGCCTTTGGGGAAAGAAGGATTAGTCAACTACGTTACGTGCTGCAGAGAACTATCTACTAATCATCCAAATCTATTATTTTACCAGTGTGCAGTTGGTTTGGAGACAGGTTGCACCAGCTCACCAGAACCAGTTGTGTGTATTTCTTTCCATCCCCACATTCTGTGACATTACTTTCACAGCTTGAACTGGCCCTGGGGGAAGTATTTACACCATGAAAATCAGCCAACGCTACAAATCAGGGTTTCCTCTCTTCCGTCCCGTCACCCCAAATTAGCTAGGTGTTAAACACTTACCAGCACACCACCACCTAAAATTGTACTAGAACCACTGCAGAGCAGAGCCTTTAAATATGTCAGTGCCTGGGCCTCATTCCTAGGCACTCTAATTTGCTTGCCTTGGGGTGGGCCTTTCACAATGGTGCTTTAGAAATAGGTTCTTGGGGAGCGGATGGCAGCAGGTGCATTGGTGGTTGAAGCACTAGACTCCTACATGGACAACCACAGTTCGAGTCCCAGACCTGGCGAGTTTCTCTCTCTCTCAAGCATGTGCATGCATGAGTCCCAGACCTGGCGAGTTTCTCTCCCTCTCTCTCTCTCTCTCTCTCTCTCTCTCTCTAGTGAGCACATGTACCCTATAGAAAAAATTTTAAAATAGCAAATGATAAACAAAATTAAACAAAATAATTATTTTTAAAATAGCTTCATGGATATTCAGTTATGCAAATCAAGAACCACTGATTTATAAAGGATAAAACAGTCATGTGTTTGGAGTTCATATATCATCATACTGATGTCTAGAAAGAAATAAAAGGAATTAGTCAATAGTAAATAGTCCGGATTCCAGTCAAGCAGAACTGGAGCTTACACAGATCTGAGGAGGCATAGTGTTCAGTCAAATTTAGGTCAAGAAGGAAGAGGAAGCAACTACTGTCAGTCTAGACAGGCGTGGTTCAGAAACCTTTTACTAGTCTTCTGGACATGACAGAGGCTGAAAAAAAAGACCAACTCACCAAGCAAAGTGGAGCCAGCTGAATAGCACACAGAAACTTCCACCTGTAAACGCTGTCCTATACCTGAAAGCCAGCTTTAGCCCTGGGTTTTCCAGAACCAGTAAATCTGCTTCACACTTTAGGGTCTTTTACTGTTTTGTTTTGTTTTGTTTTGCTTTGTTTCCAGATAGATATGAGCTGTGACCTCCACCTTGTCTTATTATTGAGAAAAGAATCTTACTATGAACAAAAATGATGTCTACCTATGACATAGGTAATCAATAATAATTGCAATTATTGTTCTTCATTGTCACTGAAAGACCCTCAAGATTCAACATTCTTCTGTATTGAATCACTTTATTTTTTTTTGGGGGGGGGCAGAGTCTTAAGCTGGTAAATTTGCTATTTATTGCTAAGTAAGTATCTGTGACATTTATGCTTCCAAATACAGAGGAGGACACACAGGACTCAGAGTGTAGCCTATGAGGAAGTAGAAGTTTTAAAGAAAAGCTAGTCAAGTATTTTTATTTTGGATAAATGAATTAAGAAATCCACACACTATTAGTGCTTCTGTTGTGTCTTCTACATACTTCAAGTATTTCAGGTCTCCGTAGGTAAATATTCATGGTTAATTTCAAGGGGGGTGAACAGGCAGCTTGAAAGATCCCTTACACTTCTTTCGGAACATATGGCAATTTTAAACAAGGTGAGTGGAAGAGAAGAGCGCTCTTAACCAATTAGCCAAGAGGCCACGCAATACTTTAGAATTAAAATTACCCACATATGTGTGAGGATCCAAGCAGTCTCATTTATATTATCAAAGAGGTTTTACTGCTATTGAAATGAATAAGAGGTTAACGGTTTCAGTAGTACAAAAATAAAATTATTAAGATTATATAGAAGTAGGTAGGACCCAAATCCCTCCAAACAGTGGAGATTTTTAATGAGGCAGAGGAATGGCTTTTTTTAAAAAAAAAATCTATTTTTCAATGTAAATGCTTTGTGGGTAGCACTGTAATGTAAAAAGAGAGTTTTCCAACTGTTTAAATTTTCTTTTGTCTTTGTCATAGTATACATTTGGTTTGGTTTTATAAAAGACTATACGAGCTTAAATTAGCACACGCATTAAGAGAACCTCCTAACTTCAGATAGTTTTTTCAAAGTTCTGTGGGGAATGATGTATAAAAATGCTGGTAACACAAGAAGAACGAAGTCCCTTTTTCTAAAGCATTATCAGTATTAGGAGTAAGAATGTTATTTTCTAACCACAAAAAAAAAAAGCCATAAAACAGTTATGTGTTATGTAATTTGTTCATTATTTTTATAGCCAAATTTTATATCTTGTTATATAAGGTGCTCTTCTCATAGTATAGGTACAAAACAGAGAAGTGGAGATCAATATTTGAATAACATAAACTTATGCAAGACATCTCATTGAGTATTGGACAAATACCATTCTAAGTTCTCTTTCTCTGAGGGTACGATAAAAATATAAATTACATTCTGTTGCTCCAAGAATAAACTGTTCATAGATTTTAAAATTCACTTTTATGAATATTATGGGAGACTCAGGAACTTAAAAGGAAAAAAATTACTTTGCTGCTCTCTTTTGTAGATTATTTTTGTTTTCATTTTGGAAATGTTTGAGAAAATACATCTATTCTTAGTCAGAATTTGTTGGATGTTTCTCAGCTTCTTTTTTTTCCTGTTACCATTCCCCTATGGAAAAAAATTATTTTAATCAATGAATATAAATTGAATAATTTTAATTAATTAACAAATTAAAATTAAATTAAAATTCTCCCTAATGAGAGGAATTAAATACCAAGGATTTTCTTCTGTAAGTTCATGCTTTGGAGGACTACAAACCATTACACTGCAATATCTAAAATGCTTCTCACACCCCTTCTAATGAATCAATTTCTAGCCCTTCGGTGAGATTAAGGCTTAGGCACCCATTCTAACTCGAACGAAATGAGCAAAGTCAGCTCTTTGTAAAGATTCTAAAGACTCTCTCATAAACCCAATCACAGTAAGTCCAACCAGGCTTCAAAAGAAACACAAAGTAGTTTGGACAACAGCTGACTTTCTCTCTCATCTGAGTTTTCTCTAGATATCTCTTCCTTTCTGCCTCTCTTAGTCTGATAAAGCATCCACTGAATGCTAGACATTCACAATTGCTCTGGAATTGACAGTGCACCTCATTGCTCCATCCCTTATTGTTCCATGGACAAGGGAAACCCTCAACAGAAGGGGTGCTCCAGACTCAGCTGGCCAACGGAAGCCCCTAGAGCTTGCTAAAATGCAGATTACTGAGGATTTTGATTTAAGAACAACATGATGCAGAGTGTTCATTATATTTCTCAATTTTCTTTCCTACTTTCTCATTCATGGAATTCTTTTTATTACTGCTTCTTGGCAGAGATGATATAAATAATTCCCCAAGGGTACCTTATCCTGTTGTTCTAGACTGCCAATCAGACCTTCTTCAATCTGGTTTTTAAACCAAAAAAAAGGTGCATAGATTACTGTGGAGGAAGTTAACTTTTGAAAAAAAAAAAAGTTTTATTCTTCAGATTCTCAATTCTAGCAAGCACATTCTTGCTTACTACTCACAACTCCCAAGCTGTTCTGAAGGTGTAAGAGGGCTGGAGAGAGGCAGGAGAATAGGGGAACACAATTTAAGAAGGAATGATTCATGTTATCCCCTATTCAAAGGTGCTTTGCAGTAGGGCATGGGGGCTGTGAGTAGGGAGGTGAAAGATGGGAAATATTATGGTGGGAAGTATTCAAGAGAATTTCTTCTGAAGATTTGGGATGATTCTCAATAAAGAAATAAATGCATTTGCATCTCATTTGGTGGTTGCTCTCTGGCAAAACTGCAACACATCTACAGTCTGCCATGTGCCACCCCAAAACCATCAAATAGGGATGGAGAGACTCCATCAATAGGGATTATGGGTGGACCTTGCTAGGGGAGTCAGAATGAAATGGTTATGTCTCCCTGGGGTTGCTGAACCAATTGAACTAACAGCTGGGCACTTGTCCCAAGGATATCTCATATCCTACACAGCGAGCTGATTATCAGTCGCAATCTTGGTCATGACTGTTCACTGCATACATAATGACACAACCAGAAAAGGCTGACCAAGGAGCCCACTTCATTGCACTCACCCTTTTTCCCACCCACCCCACACTTTGAGGTGGGGGCCCAGGTCCATTGGACCCCCAAGAAAGAAGAAACTCTGAAATTCATTTCTGAACTTAACAAGGACTGAAATAATATTGTAATACTACTTGTCCTAGATTGAAATGAATTGTGGACCAGACCAACTATTTATCCAAAAGATACTCTGTTTTATACCAAAGATGTCAAGTTATAACAGGATTAAGTTTTCTGAGACCAATTAGGAAAGCAAGCAGGCAGAGAAAGTTCAGAACAAAGAGAATATAGTTTCTATACAACCTCATTTGCAACTGCCCATATCACAGCTGTTACAGAAGGGATCTTCAAAAAGTTAATGGAAAATGAATATTATGGAAAAAAAAACTATGCATGGATTTTTAAAAATGTTTGGCACCAAAATAAACTTACTCTTTAATTCCATTTTCCCCATGAACTTTTTAACATACCCATCCTATTAAAACTCCCTGTAATGCTCACAGAAGAAATGAAGGCTCTAGATTGATTTATAATATAAATCCTTAAAATGCAAATTTTCATGAATCTCAATTTTATTAGCTTTAGTTTTGGAAATAGAAATTATAGGAGAAAAGTGCTTCATGCTTCCCATTTTTGGGTTACAAGGGGGAAAATGATAAAGAAAAGCACCAGGAAAAATATGTTGTCATGAATTTAACGGGGCCTTCTGTCTGTGCCCTGACTTTAGAGAAGGAAGCAGACTCTGGGGGAGAAAAGCATGATACTGGCTTTTCATGGCCATGGGCCTGTACGGCTCAGAGTGTGGACACCAGGCCAATGCAGACAAGAGAGGGCAAGCTAGGAACCCACCACCCAGGGTTTCTCTTCAAACTTCACACTGCTTCTTTTCTAAGGATTTAAAACAAATGAATTTGAATTTTTTTCCACAACCATATGCTATTTCATGGTAAAAAATATATCATAGTTTCTTTTACTCATTTTTCTATTTTTAACATTTGGGCTTGCTGCTCTTTTCCTTTTTTGCTGTTATAATTTATATGGCAATGATTGTTCTCCAGATGAAGTTTTGTGTACACCAAGTTTTTCTACACAATAGGTACTTAAAGAGATACTTTCTTTTTTTTCTTTCTTTCTTTTTTTAAGAGGTTTTTGCTATATGGCATGTGTGCACTTGCCAGAAAGACAGAGAGAGACAGAGAGACAGAAAGCAAGAAATCACTCTCCAGGGGGATGGCCATGACGCAATCCCTTCTCCTCCATTATCCTCTTGGGATCCTGGTCACACATGCACATGTGCCTGGCGTGAGTTTAAGCAACCGGGTCCAAGACTTGAACTGCAGTCGACTACGTGGTAGTCCAGTGACATAGCCATTATGCCAACCACTGGTCCCAAGAGGTACTTTATTTCTAAAAAAGGTCTAAATTTTAAGTTTGGATAAATATAGCAAGTTCCTCCTTTATAAAAACTTTTTCATTTATACTCTTAGCAACAGCATTTGAGATGAGCTATTTTCCTATTCTCAAACTTTGATACTTCTCTGAACAGCATATATCCCTATTGCATTATTGTTTTAATATTAGCTGTAATGTTAAAACCTCCTTAAGTTTACCAATATTTATATCTTAGTTCATTTTTTGCTGCTGTATCAGAATACCTGAGACTGGATAATTTATTAAGAACATATATTTATTTCTTACTGTTTGGGAGACTGGGAAGTCCAAGGTCAAGGGGCCCCCATTCTGTAAGGGCCTTCTTGCTTTCATCCCATGGTGGAGGTGGAAGGGCAAGAAAGCACATGCAAGAGGAACAGGGCAGAACTAAATTCTTTTTATCAGGAAACACCCATGATACCTAACCCACTCCTGATAATAGCATTAATCCATTCACGAGAGCAGAAACTCTTGATCTAATCACCTATTAAAGGTCTCACCTCTCAATATTGTTGCTTCAGAAATTAAGCTTCCAACACAGGAACTTTGTAGAACACAAGCTATGAAAGTGTATATTGGTAATTATTTCTCTGGTCTTATTCACTCAATATAATGTAAATAGTAATGGTGGTTGTGTACAAACATATTTTTCTGACTAGTAACACAATAGTTAAAAGCTTTTAAACTATTAACATTATGAATTGTATTAACAAATGTCTTAATGTTGAAAGATCTTTGCTAAGATATTTCACTAGGATATGATTAATGGTTCTTTTCCCATTCATTTTCCTTACCATTCAATTGACTCTTTCAATTGAAGCTTTATACTTTATATTGTGATTTTTTTTTTTGCTTTGATTTCTACTGTCTCTTCACTTCTCTCTGACTCTCACTAATAAAATTCAATTAGATGGATGTTGGATCTTAGCTATTGATCCTGCACATGTTTAAACTAAATTCTCACAAGTTTTTATTTTATTTTATTTTTGGAGAGGTTTTTGCTATAGTGCACATGCGCTTGCCCAAAAGACAGAGAAAGACAGAGACAGAAAGCAAGAAATCACCCCCCAGGGGAATGGCCATGCCGCAATCCCTTCTCCTCCATTCTCCTCTCAGGATCTTGGGCATGCACACACATGTGCCTGGTGTGAGTTTAAGCCGCCTGGTCCAGGACTCAAACCACAGTTGACTACATGGGAGTCCAGCGACACAGCCATTACGCTAACTGCTGGTCCCACAAGTTTTTAAATATCTCTATTCCTTTATGTTCTAAGAGATTTCCTCAACTTTATGAACCAGATAAGTAAATATATATATATATATATATACATATATATTTATACACACACATATATACACATATATCCTTCTAATTATTTAACTCTTTCATTATTTCAGTGATCAAAATTTCAATTTCCAAGAATTCATCATTTTTATTTATAGTCATTGACTGTATAGCAACACGGTATACAAAATGAGATTTTTCTACCCAGAATACATTGTATATTGATTCAATCAAGGATATTACCATACATGTTATCAACAAATAATTTTCTTTTTTATTTATTTTTTTATTTTTAATCATTTTAAAAATTTTATTTTCTTTTATACATTCATTCCCATTATTTAACTTACAAAGTTAATATTCCAACATGTGAACATTTCTCCCTAGCCCAGTTGATAGAACATAAAATTATCTTCAACAGATAATACCACATTTCTTTGTCCCATTAATGCTTTGCCTCTCTATCTTTCTTCTAAATGTCCTTACTTAGACTCTACTCTTTCACATACACTATATCTGGTATTCACATCCATTTACTGTGTTTCTATATCCTTTAGTCAATCAGTTTCAGTCATAGAGTGTGGGCACTTGGTATATATTAAGTGGGGCATACAATGTCTTTCCTTCATAGCCTGGCTTGCTTCACTCAGCAGTAAACCTTCCATATTCTTCCACTTTCTGCCAAAGCCAGGGTCTTGTTTTTTTTTATGGTTGAGTAGTATTCCATAGAGTATATGTGCCACAGTTTTTCAATCCATTCATCTGTTTATGGTTGGTTCCATGTCTTAGCAATTAGGATTAGTGCAACAATAAACATTGATGTGTAAGCACTTTTCCGATTAAGAATTCTTCTGTTCTTTGGGTAGATACCAATGAGTGGGATTGCTGGATCATATGGAAGTTCTATTTGTAGATTTTTGAGGAATCTCCAAATTGTTCAAATAATTTTCTATTTCTTATTTCTTATATATCCCCCCCCCTTGATTACCTACCTCTCACCACTGCCAATTCTCCCCCCTTCTCCGACACTGTCTCTGGTATCTACGGTTGTTTTCCATGCCTTTTTTCTCCACATTTTATTGATTCACTAAAGATCTTAATTAAGTTAAAAACTCAATAGCAAGCACAGTTGATATATATGTATCTATGAACACATGTCTGACTTTAGGCATAAATCTCAGTGATTAAACTGAACATACTATAAAGTAACACCTCACTGGGACTATATAGCTTACTGCAGTATTTTTAGTGTATTTTTTAATTTCAAGAAAAATAGTTTTAGTTTTAATAGATCAAAATAAAAAAAAATGTGAAGAGAAATTTGATTAAAACTTAAAGCTAGGGGAAAAGTAAGGATTCAGTTCAAATAGTAGGTAGATGAACCTATCAACAGTTCAAGAGAAGACAAAAATCCTTAAATATGGAAATCAAAGCACTGAAGAAAATCAGCAATGTTTTAGTCTAAAGTCAAAAAATTCTATTTTACTAGTTCAGTCTCATGTAATTAATCTCTCTTCTATTGAATTTGCAGTGTTACTGTGGTCTGATCTTTCCATTTAAATCCTGGAAATTAACATTCAACATTATTATTGATATTTCTGAACTTGTCCCTACCAACTTGTCCCTAAGTTGGTCTTTTTCTTGATCATTTTTTATTCTCTTGTCTCTGTCTGTTTTAGTTTTCCTGGTATAGCACTCCCTTCAGCACATCTCAAAGAGCTGGTCTGCTATTGATAAATTCTTTCAGGTTTTATTTATCTGAGAATGCTTTGGGCTTTTCTTCCCATATGAAAGATAATATTGCCAAGGATATAATATTCTTGGTTGAAACTGTTTTTCACTTAACACTTTGAATATATTTTCCCATTCTTTCCTTGTTTGCATTGTGATGAGAAGTCTAATGTTAGCCTGATGGGATATCCTTTGAAAGTATCTTGATGTTTATCTGTTACCAATTTTAATATCTTGTCTCTTTCTGTGTTTCTGGTCAACCTGCCTATGGTATGCCTTGGAGAAGATCTTCTTGGATTGAATCTATGTGGGGTCCTTGTATTTCTTGGGTCTGGATATTTGAGTGCATCTCAGGTTTGGAAAGTTTTCTTCCAAGATTTCATGGAATACATTATCAATGCCCTTATTAGTTTCTTCACCTTCTGGGATACTGATGATCTGTATGTTTGGGTGTTTAACATTATCTATATTTCTCATATATTATTCTCATTTTGGGGGGAGGTTATTTTCTTAGTCTTTTTGGTGAATTTTTCTAGGTCAGAGGTTCTTTTACATATGAGATTCGATCTTGTGCATGATCTAATATGCTTTTGATATTTTCAAGGGAGGTTTTGATTTCCTATATCACAGCCTTCATCTCTAACAATTCCATTTGATCCTTTTATATGATGTGCATCTCCTCTCTTCCTCACCTTCTGGAACTCATGTCTTTTCTCCTATACCTTCTGGACTTTGTTGTCTCTCTTCTCTTGCATCTCTGTTAGTTTTAACTATGAATATTTTAAATTCTTTATCTGACATTTCCATGAGTTCCCTTGTATTCTCTGTGGAGAAAGAATTTTGCTTTTTAATTAAAGGAGGAAATATTTTCTTGGTTTCTCATGTTTCTTGTGCCTCTGCAGTGATTTCTAGTCATCTTATGGATTATAAGCTTTTGCCTAGTTTTTGGAGTTAAATCTGAGCTTTCAGAGGAATGCAGGAAGTGACGTGCTATCTCTAAATAGTACTGATTTTCTCCCTTTGCACAGCTGGCTCCTGGCTAGAGCTGGAAAGCAGGAGGATGAAGTCTGGGCAAAGCGTTTTTGAATTGCTGATTTTTTATAGCAGCATGTTCTGCTTTTATGGATTGAGAGTTTTTTGGATATCATTGAAGATACTCATTATGATTGATTTAATGTTTTCTCTAGTTCTTTAAATATCTCTGTTGCCAACCATTCTGTTAGTTTACCATTTCTTCTATTAATCTACTATTGTTTTGCTAAATAGAAATACCTGACACCAAGTGATTTATATGTAGTAGAAATTTATCTGGCTCATGATTCTGGTGACTGGCAAGTCCAGGGTATGTGGTTGGCTTCTGGTTGGCCTCTAGTGCCACATGACAATATGATCAAGAAAAGCAGGCAGCTCCATAGGCACCTGCAGAGAAAGAGAGACAGAGAAGATAGAAGAGAAAGCAGATTTTTCCACTTCTTCTGTTTGCCCCTCCCACATTCCCAGCTGACTGGATGGTGCCCACACACATCGTAGTTGTCTTCTGTCAATTTATCCACACACCAATCTTGTCTGGCAAGGTGCCCACTCACATTGAAGGTGAGTCTTCCTCTTAAAGGTGTCACAATCTCTGAATGTCATTACATTAGGAACTAAAGTCCAACACATGAACTCTTTGGATGTCACAGCATTATCCCAGCCATAGCAGTTCTTCTCTTTTGTACTGCTAGTTTTTATCCAATGTCTGGTGGTGCTTAGTTGTGTGCTCATTTTATGAATAATCATCAAGGCTGGTTAAAGTATAGATCTAGAATGGGTTTCTTCTTCTCCATTATGCCTCTCCACTGCCTGGAAGGAGAAGAGTTCCTGATGAGCCTACTCCAAACCCTTTCTCTCAGTTTATAACAAATGAAGTGTATTATTGGGTCATCAGAAAAGTCATGATGCATTTTTGCATAGAAAAACACATCATGACTTCTCTGCCATACAATAATTATTCAAAGATGTTAGTATAGGGACCAGTAGATGGCATAAGGTTACATGGCTGGACTCCCACATAGCTGAACATGGATCAAGTCTAAAATTCATGCCAGGAGTGTGTGCATGCATGCCCCCAATCCTGAAAGAATGGAAAAGAAGGGATTGCAATTTGACCATCCTCCCTGAGGGGTGATTTCTCACTTTCTGTCTTTCTGGTGATCAATGTGCCCTGTAGCAAAAATCTCTCTAAAAGGAAAAAAAGAAAAAGATGTTAGTGTATTTGCCTCTTATCCTACATTTGTCAATGTTTACTGTAGGTTTAATTTCAATCAAGTCTTACATCTGCCTTTATTAGAGTTTAGTTTTCCACTTTCTACTTTGTGGCAAGCACTTTTCACCACTAAGCTGGTGTTCAGTGTGAGAGAATGGGGAGAGGAGAGCCAGTCTAAATGTCCTAAAGCAGCTTAATAAAAAACCTCTTGGGACTAGCAGATAGTGTAATGGTTGCATCATTGGACTCCCACATAACCAACCATGGTTCAAGTCCCAGACCCAGTGACTTAAAACTCATACTGTGTGCATATGTGTGTGTGTGCCCAAGATCCTAAGAGGTAGTAGAAGGGAAAGGATTGCTATGTTGGGACCAGCAGTTAGCATAATGGCTATGTTGCTGGACTCCCACGTAGTCGACTGCAGTTCGAGTCATGGACCCGGTGGCTTAAACTCACACCAGGTGCGTGTGCGTGTGTGCCCAAGATCCCGAGAGGAGAATGGAGGAGAAGGGATTGCAGCATGGCCATCCCCTCTGAGGGGTGATTTCTCGCTTTCTCTCTGTCTCTCTGTCTGTCTGCCAAGCGCACGTGCCCTATAGCAAAAACCTCTCCAAAAAAAATAAAATAAAAAAGGATTGCCATGTGGACATCTCCCTTGATATGAATAATCATCAAGGCTGGTTAAAGTATAGATCTAGAATGGGTTTCTTCTTCTCCATTATGCCTCTCCACTGCCTGGAAGGAGAAGAGTTCCTGATGAGCCTACTCCAAACCCTTTCTCTCAGTTTATAACAAATGAAGTGTATTATTGGGTCATCAGAAAAGTCATGATGCATTTTTGCATAGAAAAACACATCATGACTTCTCTGCCATACAATAATTATTCAAAGATGTTAGTATAGGGACCAGTAGATGGCATAAGGTTACATGGCTGGACTCCCACATAGCTGAACATGGATCAAGTCTAAAATTCATGCCAGGAGTGTGTGCATGCATGCCCCCAATCCTGAAAGAATGGAAAAGAAGGGATTGCAATTTGACCATCCTCCCTGAGGGGTGATTTCTCACTTTCTGTCTTTCTGGTGATCAATGTGCCCTGTAGCAAAAATCTCTCTAAAAGGAAAAAAAGAAAAAGATGTTAGTGTATTTGCCTCTTATCCTACATTTGTCAATGTTTACTGTAGGTTTAATTTCAATCAAGTCTTACATCTGCCTTTATTAGAGTTTAGTTTTCCACTTTCTACTTTGTGGCAAGCACTTTTCACCACTAAGCTGGTGTTCAGTGTGAGAGAATGGGGAGAGGAGAGCCAGTCTAAATGTCCTAAAGCAGCTTAATAAAAAACCTCTTGGGACTAGCAGATAGTGTAATGGTTGCATCATTGGACTCCCACATAACCAACCATGGTTCAAGTCCCAGACCCAGTGACTTAAAACTCATACTGTGTGCATATGTGTGTGTGTGCCCAAGATCCTAAGAGGTAGTAGAAGGGAAAGGATTGCTATGTTGGGACCAGCAGTTAGCATAATGGCTATGTTGCTGGACTCCCACGTAGTCGACTGCAGTTCGAGTCATGGACCCGGTGGCTTAAACTCACACCAGGTGCGTGTGCGTGTGTGCCCAAGATCCCGAGAGGAGAATGGAGGAGAAGGGATTGCAGCATGGCCATCCCCTCTGAGGGGTGATTTCTCGCTTTCTCTCTGTCTCTCTGTCTGTCTGCCAAGCGCACGTGCCCTATAGCAAAAACCTCTCCAAAAAAAATAAAATAAAAAAGGATTGCCATGTGGACATCTCCCTTGAGGGAATTATTTCTCACTTTCTGTCTTTCTGTCTCTCTGGTGAGCACACACACCCTACAGCATAAAAAAAAAGTCTCCTGATTTTTGCCCCAGAATCTCTTTATCTTCTCCCTATCAGATCCAGGGAAATACATGTTCTGAGTGGTTTTCTTTTGGGTTGTGTTAGATTACAGTGCCCTCTGCTTCTGCCAGCCTAAACCCTTTTACTTCCTACAGTCTAGAAATTTCTGAATTTCTGTCATAGGATGATACCTTTTCTAGCAGTCTGGTAGCACTATGACATGTTTGTATCTTTTCTGTAATTCCAATGGGTTTTCAGCAAAAAAGGAGGAATGCCATGTGTGCTCAGTCCATCAAGCTGATCCATTCCACTAGACTCAGCACTCTCCTCAGCTTCTTCTTTGCCCAATCTGTGGCTTAGAAAGAAAATTTTCCAGCCCCACTAGTCAGTAAGTACATGCTCTAGCAATTTTTAAAAAAAATATTGTAGTTGCACAGTAAGATATCGCTACCATTTCTCCCCCAAACTTTCCTACATATGTTAACATGAACAAGGATTCCGGGGTGAGGCTCATGAGTCCAAACTGCAGAATCCACCCAACAATGAGATGTGCACATTTGGGAGGGTGCCTGGTTGGATTATGTGATTGCTTCCTCCATCCCAGTCATTGCAGAAAATAGGTTAATTAACAGGCCGACTTCAGCCTTACTAAATTTATTATGAATTATATGTTCAGGGATGTTGGTAAAAGGCCAACACTGGCATCTCTTTAACTAGTAATTATTGTGTTTTATTGTTGTGGACCTCTAATGCATTAACAAGCCAGGACTCAGCTTTATTAGAATGCATGCGGCTCCTCAGTTCCATGCATATTTATTATGTGAGAGAATGGGATTCTTCTTCTCTAGCCTTCACTAATTTAAAAGAAGATATCCTCAATGAAATGTATTCAAATATTTTGACATTTTGCTTCACCTCACTTACAGAGCAGAAATTGTTTCTGACAGTTATTATACAGTGCTGGAATCCTGCTGCTTCTGCTGTTGAAGAACAGGTTGAAAAGACACAGCGCTTGCATTTTGTTCAAAGAGTGATTCTGTGGCTTAGAAATAGCAGCACTGTCAGCTGTGATTCACTGAGAGTTAGATAATATCCAGTCTGTAGTCACTGCTAACATGGGCTTCTGGACTTGGAGTGGAAGAAAATGAATGGAGGTTGGTGCCCTGAGGTTACCCAGGAGGATGGGTGGAAATATGGAGCTGGAATTTGGCCTCCTAATTTTTTTTAATTGTGCTTTCTGATGTACGTATAATTGTTGTACATCTTTGTGGGGTGGCCACCTAAAATTTTGGTAGAAATCCTCCTCCTCCTTCTCCACATTGTCAACCCCCAACTACAAGAGGCTTAAATTTCAAATACACCTATTTACACAAGACGCACAACAGTAAATGTTAAATTGAAACACTGGGGCATTACAGAAGTTTGAACTGTCGAAAGTAATTAGAGGCAACATTTGATGGACATTTCTTTGATCCTGCTGCACTGAAAGGCAAAAATCACTCTAGAATCATCTGGAAGGGGGAGTAAGATGACATAACACAACTAACCAACCTAACAAGCAAACTGTTGTGATTTCTTTGGGGTGTCTCTGGGTTTTTCCAGGCTTCCTACACTGAATGCAAAAGTATTCTCTAAAGTAATAGGGTAAAACTCTTCATTGCAATGGCCAGTAGCAATGATGGAGTTTGACACCAACAGATCTTCACAGAACCACTGAGATGACCAGAGTCAAGAAAGCCATTCATCAGGCCAACTGATTATTTGTTCAGGTTTTCTCTCATTTCACAGTCAAGCCAAAGATATGTCTTAGAACAGAACAGTAGTTGGAGGTCAAAACTGAACAGCTGTGCTTTCAGAGGGGCCAATAGATATAATTGGCTTCGTCGGGCATTAGCTAAAACAAATAGAAAGCTCCCATGGGTATTGAACCTGTTCTTGTAGGTTAACAAATATGTATCACACATTGATATTGCAAAGGGAGCCTCATGAGGTGGTGGCTCTGCTAACAGCAGACTAAAGCATCTAGAAATCTGGCTAGTGTAGACATATGTCTGGGAGATTGAGGGTATTTGGGGTTTGACATCCAGACTGGTTGTGGCTGAGGCAGCCCAGCTAAAGAGTCAGCAAACAGCCCCAAGAAGAGCTTCACTGGGAGAAAAAGATCCTGCTATAGGTCAGGGGATTTATATGCTGGCTATGTCCCCAGGGACCTGTGAGTAAATCTGGAGGGCACTGAGGGGTGACGAGGCCCATTATTCATCAGAATGAGACACAGCCAATTCAACCCTCATCAGAGTCTCTGCCAGGCAGTGAGAGGTCAGACCCCGGCAGCAACCTGGGAATAGATAAGAAAAAGCTTTTGCCACTTTGGAACAATAAAAAGAAATGCATCTAGATTTTTTTAAAGGTAAATTTAGCTTTGAAGGAAGTACAGAAATATGTCTATATTAGTCCAAGTAAATTGTTTCAGGAGACTCAATTAGTAATGAAAACTGGGTAAGCAGGAAGAAAGAACGTAAGATTCCAAAACATTAATCATACTGATTGTAAATTACCATTCCTTATATTTTCATTTCTCTAGTTACTACCTCACAAAATGCTTAGCACACAATAAGTGCTAAATAAATGTTGGTGAATAAATGTCATTCTCTCCCTTCTCCAGTGTCATCACAATGGGGAACCAGATAGGAAACCATATAGTATAGTAATTCTGAGGCCAACATTAACTGTGGGTAACCAAGTAACTTCCTAAGAGGCATGATAGATGGGGTTTAAAAATATTTCATTGCAATTAAGATCTTTAGTAATTCAATAAAAAATGGGGGGGAGCAGTATAGAAAGTAAACATAGATACCAGAGACAGTGTGGGAAGAGAGTGGGAGATGGCAGAGGGTAAGAGATAGGGAATCAAGGATGGGGGGGGAAGCAAAACATACAGGAAACAAGAAACGGAAAATTATTTGTTGACAATAACATGTATGTTGATGTGCTTGATTGAGACAATATACAGTGTACTCTGGATGGAAAATCTCATTTTGTATGCTGTAACGATGTACAGTGAATGAACGTAAACAAATAAATTTAAATTTAAAAAATGTTTTATTGCTACAAAATCTCCGAAATTCTGAATTTTGGGATCTACACAATTCATATATTTCTACTGTTAAAGGTAATGTAGATAAGGGCACTACAAAGAGTATGTCAGTTTTAGGTCACATTACTGTCCGCATTTTGTAGCTGAGGAACTTAAAGCTAAATGACTTATTGAAGCTTATAGTTCTGATAAAGATCAGAACTGACTCCAGAGCTTACACTTTTGAGTTCATCCTATTGCTTAGAGTGTGGGCCCAGCCTAGTGGCACAGTCTACTAGTGGCTAGTGTACTGGACTGCAGGGCTGGAAGCCACATGGCTAACCATGGGTTCAGATCCCTGGACAGGTCTGAAAATGTGCCAGGCAGGTACACTGAGGAGCTAGAAAGCTAGAGAAAGAGGATCATGATGTGACAAGACCCATTTGAGGGTTCTTCTCTTTTGCCCTGTCACACTCTCATGTGTACACATGCTATCGTTTTAAAAAAAAAATCTGTAACAATACAAATCGCACTCGTGAAAGAAAAAAATGAATGGCTAATCATGAGCATATTAGTTTGAATTGATGATTCCTCAGATAAAATAGAGAGGCATTGAGCTGGAACTTATAGGGAATGGACAGAAAATTTGATGAGGTGATTTTGGAAAATTCTGAACCCAGGGCGCTGACTCATCTGTTAGCACTTAACAGTGTTGCCAAGCATTCTTAAAGTACTAACTAGCAAGAGAAGATTCTATGCATCTGTCTCTAGCAGATAATTTTCATTTTCTACCAGAGAAAACTCCCTTTTCCACATGTGTATACTATTTATGTAAGTCTTCAAATAAAATTTTAATTACAAAATGAAATTCAGTACACTTATTTTTCTTTGCATTATTGCATCACCAAGAGTTAGAGATCAAATTGAATGGGAGGATCTCCAAGGGAACATCTAAGAATAGCTTAATAAAATGTTCTATTGTCCTACCTATTAACTGGGGAAGGAGATCATATTATAGTTATAAACTTTATTATGGGAAAATCTGTAACAAAAGTATCATTCAAATTGCCGTATATTAATAATAGAAGACTTTAGAAATTACCTTTAGTAAATATTTGATAGAAAATTGAAGCAGTTACCTATGTAATTCTTGTTATGTGTACTTGGGACCAACTCTTTTTTTCCCCTTGAACTATGCAGAGATTTCAGTGAGGGTAAACACAACCTGTGTGGTTCATACTTTCTTTTTTATTTTTTGAGTTTCTGTTTTGTTTGGTTTGGTTGTTTTGTTTTTGTTTTTTGTTTTGTTTTTTGTTGTTGTTGTTCTTTGTTTGTTTGCCATAGGGCATGTGTGCTTGCCAGAGAGCCGGAAAGTGAGATATTCCACCCCCCACCCCCCACCCCCAGAGAGGATGACAATAACACAATCTCTTCTCCACTAATCTCCTCTTGGGACCTTGGGCACACATACACATACACCTGGTGTGAGCCTCAAGCCACAGGGTCTGAAATTTGAACTGCAGCCAACCATGTGCAAGTCCAACACCTCAATGACCATGCTACCTGCTGGCCCTGACTCAACACTTTCTTATGAACTGACTTTGCTTAGTTTTCTTTTCCCAGTCTGGAGAGATTTTAACCAGTGTGAAAAATTATCACAAAAAGTAATACTTACACAGCTAGGTGCTTGAATTTCCTAGAAAAATTTTATTTTATTTATTTTTTTTTTTGGAGAGGTTTTCATTATAGGGTGCATGCGCTCGCCAGAAAGACAGAGAGAGACAGAGAGACAGAAAGCGAGAAATCACCCCCTGGGAGGATGGCCACGCCACAATCCCTTTTCCTGCAGTCTCCTCTGGGGATCTTGGGCACGCACACACATGCACCCGGCATGAGTTTAAGGCACCAGGTCTGGGACGCGAACCACGGTGGACTACATGGGAGTCCAGCGACATAGCCATTACACTAACTGCTGGTCCCAAAAACTTGGATTTTTTACAGTAAAAATTTTCAAGAATTTGTAGTGAACAGTCTGAGAAACTATTGGAATAAATATTTCCTCAACTTGGGCATATAAAGCTTAGAAAATAGGAGGCTATCTGATGTGAATATTCTTTGACTATTCATATTTTGGCTGTGAATTAAAGGCATCTGGATAGTTAATCTAACATATAACTTACATATAGTATCAGATAACAATGTAATACAAGTGTATTTTATATGAATGTTTGTAGATGTGTATTTAATGTTCTACCATGTGTCAGACATTTAATAACAGTGAGCTAATATTTAATGAACACTTACTAAGTGCCAAACACTGTGCTTTAAAAATTCGGATCCCAGGACTTAGATTAGGAAAGCTTTTATTGGTTACTATTATTATTTCTGTTTTACGGTAAGGAAACCAAGTAGAGGTTAAGTAACTTGCCAAAGGATACCCAGCAGGTAGGAGAGTAAAGTTTTAAAACTAGAGAGTCTGATTCCAGAGACTAAATGCTTATGTATATAGTTAATACATTCTTGAATACTGTGACATTTCTCACTTATTTGTGTTTCTCTTTGCAAATAAGGACCAAACATAAACATTTGTGCCTTGTGCACATTTCATTCAACTGAAGACTATTTTATGACAGAAAATAGCATCACTCACGGTTAATATATTACCAGTATTTTTATTCATGGTAAAGTACTGTAAAGTTGAGGGTTATTTTAAGTTAACACTTACCTGACCTACTCTGTCACATTCATTATCCTTCATTCACTCTAGGGCACATGCACTCGCCGTAAAGACAGAGAGAGACAGAAAGCGAGAAATCACCCCCCCAGGGGCGGATGGCCATGCCGCAATCCCTTCTCCTCCATTCTCCTTTCGAGATCTTGGGAACGCATGCACACATGCCCAGTGTGAGTTTTAAGTCACCGAGTCCGGGATTTGAACCGCAGTCGACTACATGGGAGTCCTGTGACATAGCCATTACATCAGCTGCTGGTCCCCCTCCTTTCACTCTTAAAACTAATTTTTGGAGCAGAAGACTGAGTCCAGCATGAGAGCTGAGATCTAGTGCTTTCAGGGAATAAGAAAAATAAAGATATTCTGCTGAGAAGTCACCTGGTAGAGTCCCCTCTATCCTTCTCTCTCTGTCTCTCTCTGTCTCTATCTCTCTGTCTTTTCTTTTTTAAATTTTTCTTTTTTTAATGATTTTTTTAAGGTAAAGTATTTTCTTGGCTCTGAAATCATCCTTTATCTTGATAATAACCCCCTCCCCTCTTCCCTCTCCCATTTAGGAGAGGCAAAAAGGACAGGCCTTCAGAAGAAGACTGAGTCCACCATGAGAGCTGAGATCTAGTGCTTTTACACAGCGCACTAGCACACCACGTAGTTTTCATGTTTTTTTAAATAAAAAAGTAAACTTTTTGTTTCCTTCTTTTTTCTTTCTCTCTTTCTTTGTGTTCTTAACCTTTTTCTTTTACCTCATCACTTTGCTGCTCAGTCTCCATGCGCTGAGTGTCTAGACAGGTCTAAGTGATACATAGCTAAGCATCTAAATACTATTAGGGTCAACATATTCCTCAATTCCCACTGAATCTGTGACACAAAAGGGAGAAAAATGAAATGTGTGCCTCTGATTACTCAAATTGAACTTCTAGAAATTAGGAAGAAACAAATAGCCCATCAGATGACTAGAAATCACTAGACACACACACACACACACACACACACACACACACACACAAAAGCAAGAGAAACAAAAAAAAT
>NW_006209014.1:615275-639021 GCF_000334495.1 Tupaia belangeri chinensis | reverse complement strand
CTCCTCTTCATCCACAGACAGTACAATGAAACTCATTGAAATGTCGGATAAAGAATTTAGAATATTCATAATGACAAGGTTAACAGAGATGGAAGAGAAGAGAGACCATGAACTCCAGGAGAAAAGAGCCACTTCCAAGAAGTCAGGAAGTTCTTGCAAGAGCTGAAAAAGGAAATACACACCATAAAAAAGAATCAAATGGAACTGTTGGAGATGAAGGCTATAATATAGGAAGTCAAAAACTCCCTTGAAAGTATCAAAAGCAGACTAGATCATACAGAAAATAGAATCTCAGATGTAGAAGACAGAATCCTTGGACTAGTAAAATTCACCATGAAGACTGAGAAAATAGCCCCCAAAATGAGAATAATATAAGAGATATACTAGATACCTTTACATGTCCAAATATCCAGATAATCAGTATCCCAGAAGGTGAAGAGACTAATAAGGGCATTGATAATCTATTCCATGAAGTCCTAGAAGAAAAGTTTTCAAACCTAGAGAGGCACTCAAAGACCCAGACCTAAGAAATATAAAGGACCCCAAATAGGATCAACCCAAGAACATCTTCTCCAAGACACATTATAGCCAGGTTGACCAAAACCACAGACGAAGACAAGATACTAAGATTGGCAAGAGGGAAATGTCAAGTTACCTTTAAAGGATGTCCCATCAGGTTAACAGCAGACTTCTCCTCAGAAACAACGTGAGCAAGGAAAGAATGGGAAAATATACTCAAAGTGTTGAGTGAAAAACTATTTCAACCAAGAATATCTGGCAAGATTATCCTTCATATGGGATGAGAAGACAAGAACATTCTCAGATAAACAAAACCTGAAAGAATTAACCAACCCAGACCAGTTCTCCAAGAAGTTCTGAAGGAAGTGCTATCTCAGGAAAACTAAAGTCAGATACACAGAAATAAGAGTTCATAAACAACTAAGAAAATGGCAAACTTAATGGTAGGGACAAATTCAAAGTTAAATGTTATCTTTCAGAATTTAAACAAAAAGATCAGACCTCAACAGAATATAGATTAAGTACATGACTCTGAACTGTTAAAATAGAATTTTATGACTTTTGACTAAAACTTACTGATCTTTTTCTATGCTTTGTTTTCCAGAGTTAAGGACTTTTGTCTTCTCTTGAAACATGTACAGGTCCAAGTACTTACTATTTGAACAGAATAATACCTGTCTCCTGGCTTTAAGTTAAGCAAATTTCTCTTAACATTTTTTTTATTTTGATTTATTATTAAAGTTAAAATTATATTTCTTTAAATTAAAAAAAATATTTAAAGACACAAAACTAATTTTTAAATACTAGCACTAATTGCTTAATCACTACATAAGGTAAGTTATACTATACATTGTGTTGTCTTAGGCAATATTACACATAGTTGACACTAATATCCAGAGCCCCAAGTGTCATCATGGCTCTCCTCTTACTTTGAAAGACAATAGAACCATATAATAGAGAGTCCTGGCTAAACTCAGTTCTCAGTGAAACTATTGGACCCATAGACCACCTTTCCCAGTCCCTAAGCATATACTATGAATTGTTGCACTGTACTTGGCAGTTGAATTAACTCATCATATAGAGTCCTTGGCTTGTGTGACACAGACTTTCATTGTGAGGATGGCTGTATGGGATATCTGAGACTGTACCCACCCCACCCAATATAGTATGTCCAAAACAACATCTCATCTTAGAAGGGAAGTAGATAAGTCACCATGAAAGAACTAAAGGATTCAGGACTGATAGTTCTTAGCATATGCCCATTTAATTTACCAGTCTGGTTAATGCAGAAGCCAAATGCATCCTAGAGAATGACAGTAAATTACTGTTAGTTCAAGCAAGTAGTTTTCCTGTCCTTTGTTTTGCCATAGTGAGACTGTGGCTAGCATAAAGTAACAAAGTCTCAAATACATGATGTGCAGTCATTGACCTGACAAATGCATTCTTTTTGTATTGCAATTAGAAAAGCAAAGCAAAAACAATTCACAGTTTAGTCTCAGGGCCATGTTAATTCTCCAGCTGTATGTCATAATTTTGTCTGAAGAAATCTGAACTGCTTAGATATACCACAGAATAACATATGATCCATTACATCAATAACATTATGCTTATTGTACAGTCTGAGGAAGAGGTGGTTAGTATACATTAGGCCTTGGTAAGTTACCTACATTCCACAGAATAAATGTTAAAAGAATTAATTAAATAAATTCAGCAAATTAGCTTATTAGAGAAAGGAATAATCATAAATTGGATCTTATTTAGAACCAGAAGAGGTTCAGAAATCGTCACTGCAGCAGTGTAGGCAATGTGCTTTTACAGGCTGATGCAAAAGTAAGAAGAAAAAAATACATTTGATTGGTTAGAGTGGAAAGACCTTGGTTAAAGGTTAGTTGGTAGTTTCGGATTGGTTAATTCTCTAGTTTTATTTCCATTGGGCTTCAGTTTGATAACATAGGAACATAAAGGGGTATATCAGCCCCAGCCTAAAAGTCTCTCAATTAGATTTTTTTAATGAGAGAGTCAGCACTAGGGAGCGTCAGGTTACTACGACTTCAGTGAAGATTTTTAGGAATCTAGTTTTCAGAGGTTCAGAGGTAAGCTGTAAGATTACCTACAAAATAAAAGATGAGTTGCTGATCTTACATTTCCTATCAAAAAGAAAATAACATCCAGTATGACCTTCTGAGATCTGGAGGAAATATCCTACACACAGGTAAAGAGTTCTTGTCCTCATCTGGTAGAGACAGAAGGCTTAATAATGAGATACCAAATGACCATTGCTTAATCTGCTGACTGAGCTGAGTCTGGCAGACCTACCACACCGTAAGTTTGTCTGGGTCCAGCAGTAGTCTACCATAAGATGGAAATGAAAAATCCAAAGGTCAAGCATCAGATTATAGGACAGTAGCTATAAGAGCAAGTAACTCAGACCCTTATATCACCAGTTGTAAATTTCCATTTGATTATTTTTATATATTCTAATTCACTTGTCACATTCTTTATCCTTTCTTGATATATTGATTATAGCTATTTTAAAGTCCCTACCAGATAATGCTAATATCTGGATAACCTATTGGTCTCTATGGGGTTTTTTTTCTATGTTTTTGGACATTTGGTCTATTTTCTTGATATGCTTGGTAACTTTTTCTCAAATCCTAGACAATAACCTTTTAAAACTGTGACATTCTAGATGATACCTTTTTTCTATAAAAATATCTAATTTTCTATTGGTAGGCAATTAGAGTATGGATAGACCACCTTGATCAAGTCTCAGTGGTGTTTCATGATTCGTTAGGACTGATATAGTTCTAGTTTAGTCTTGATCTTAGGAAGTACTTTTCTTAGGGTGTATCCCCTCGATCTCAGTGGGCTCTATACCCTATCTGCATCCCCTAACCCAGGAGACTGTCTTTATCTCTGCTTATTTCTTTAGCCTCCTAGATGTTACTCAAAAAAAAAAAAGTCTTTTTAAAGTTTATTTATTTCTTCCATGAGTAGAGAGACAGAGATAGTGAGATGGCACTCTCAATCAGATTCTTGATATAATCCACACCCAGCTCCAGCTAACCCCAGATCTTGGGCACATATGTAACCAATATACTCAAGGAAGTCTCTAGATGTGAGCCAGGAGCCTTCTAATGTGGGTCACCTTTGCAAAGTGTTGTATTTGACTGCTTTGCCACTGTCTAGCCCCTTAAGTTGTTTTTTTTCCTTTCTTTCTTTTCTTTCTTTCTTTCTTTCTTTCTTTCTTTCTTTCTTTCTTTCTTTCTTTCTTTCTTCTTTCCTTTTCTTTCACAAGAGCAAAAGAGAGCTATCCTTGACAAGGTCCTTCCCTCAGTCTTCCAGCTGAGTGGGATCATGGGCATGCATGGATAAACTCGGCATGCTGAGGATGATCCAGGACCTGAACATGATCCTCCCATGTAATTCTAGCATTGTACAACAGTACCCTACCACCTGTGCCACTCTAGATATTTCTTTTTGACTAGTGTCTTGGCATCTCTCCTTACATCTACAAACCATAAAATTCATTAAATACAACAAAGAGAAAATGCAGAGAATTTCTGGATCACTTCTCTGTAGTTACCTCTTCTAGCTCCTCAAATCAGGTACCTTGATAACTTTAAACTTCAACTTTTATATTTTAACTCCAAGAAAACTGCAGAGAATTAGAGGTCACCACTTTCTGCCTCACCCCTCCTCTGTTTCTTGGATCAGCAAATACCTTAAGGTAAAAAGTGTGTATAAGACTGAGGGACACTGAATATGCTTTCCTTCTCTCTTGGATCTTGGTCCTAAAAATCTTGGCTTCCATAATGGCTCTACTATTCATTCAAAATTTTTTCTTTCTTTTAAAAAATGTTATTTAAAGTATATTTTTTATTAACATAGAATATTTGTACATATTTGTGGGTACATAATGTGATTTTTTAAATTTTATGTTATTTTATTTTAATTTATTTAGTATATTCAATCATTGTACATCACCACAGCTTGTAAAATGAATTTTGCCAGCATGAGCACAACAGTCCAGTTAAAGATATTATCATACACATTACCATCAACAGACAATCCTCCATTTCTGTGTCCCTTAAATTTCTTGCCTATTTTTCTCCTTGATTTCGTTTCTCTCACTCTCCCACCTCCCACTCTCCTCTCACACTGTCTCCAGTATCCACAACCATTCTCATGCTTCTATATCCTCTCAATCCTCCATTTTTGCCATAGAGTATGGACATTCGGTATATAAGTGGGGACATACATTGTCTCTTTTTCATAGTCTGGCTTGTTTCACTCAGCAGCAAATTTCCCATATTCATCCACTTTCCATCAAATGCCAGGGTCGTGTTGTTTTTTATGGCTGAGTAGTATTCCATAGTGTATATGTGCCACACTTTTTCAATCCATTCATCTGTTGGTGGACATTTGGGTTGGTTTTTTGTTTGTTGGTTGGTTTTTGTTTGTTTCTTTCTTTTGCTATACAGTGCATGTACTCAACAGAGATGGGCAGAGAGAGAAAAAGTGAGAAATCACCCTTATAGGGGCTCATCATGCTGCAATCCCTTCTCTTCCATTCTCTTCTCAGGATTTTGGGCATGCATATACATGCACTTGGTGTGTTGTTCAAATAACTGGGTCTGGGATCCAAACCACATAGTCAGCCATGATCCAGTGCCCCAAACCACACTACCTGCTGATGCCTTTCTTTTTTTTTTTTTTAATATGCAATTCTTCTGGCTTCAAACATGCTACATTTCCTCCTGAAACCAGGCCTCTGAACATATTTTTCTCCTCTTACAACTTATTTCCACATTATTCCCTTATTTAGTAACCAATCTTCCTTCAGATATTACCTCAACCATTGTTTATAAAAATAATCCTTCTCTTCCATCTCTGACTAGATCAAACCTTCTCTTATAAGTTTTCAGGGTACCACACCTACCTCCACATTCAAGCTCTCATTAGTTTAATTTCATATTTGTTAATTTAATCATTAAATTCTCTCTCTTCTATTACACTATGAGCTTAGTGTGGGTATTTAATATGCCTGATCAACTTTATACCCAGTGACTAACAAGGACCTGACATATAAGGAGAATTCAATAAGTGCCTATTGAATAAATATGGTACTATTATCTTTTGAAATAGCTCATCCACTATAATGGAATATGATATATGAATTAAGACTCTGTCAATGAGTAAATGAAAACCATGCATAACAGCTGAATAGCGTCCTTCTCACTAATAATTACACTATATGTGCTTGTGTGTGTGTGTGTGTGTGTGTGTGCATGCACGCACATATGTAATTAGAGTTGAGTTATAAAAGGCAAAACTGCAAGCTACTCAGCAACAGGAAAGAGACTTCATGGACAAGGATTTGAATATTCATTGAAACCTGAAAACTACAGAGATCTCCAGGGATATAATATCAGACCCTGATAAGAGCAGTTACGCAGTAATTCGTGGAGAAACACTACCAAAATGAAATGCTGACAAAAAGAAGAAAGATCAAAGAAAGCTTTCAAGGACAGAGCAGGAATCGGGCATTGCAAAAGGGAGGTATGATGTATTTGGCAGAAAGGTTTAGTGAAAGGGAGAAACAGCAGAAAGAATGAACTGCTGGAGAGAGCAGAAAGTTCAAAGTGTCATGTTACCTGTCTTCAACATAGATAAAAAAATACCTCAACATTTCCACCTGCCTGACTTTATAAAACAAAATAGAGGTGAAGGATGAGAGGCTCATTTCAAATAGCCTAATAATTCTTTTTTAATATCCTAGGAGGTCAAAAAAATACTAGAAAGTAGTTAAAGTGTACTATGGTTCGCTGAAGTCAAAAGGGTCACTTGGTCAATTTACCCACATTAAACAAACAAAACAAAAAACAACCAAATCATAGTATTAGCAGTTTCAATGAACTGATCAATTTAGTCACATGTGGACTAAGCAGCTCCACTGAGAGATTCCCCAAATCTAAGATCTCTTGGTCTTGTCTAGAGCCAGACTCCATCATAGAGTCTGCATACTTTCCTTATTGGTGACAAACCACCAAAAAGATTTTTATTCCAGTTTTTCTGGGTAAGATACACCCAACCCAATTCTGGTAAGCTGTCAACAAGACTTTATTGCTTACCTACCATGTGTCACATGCTACACTTGTGGTGGAGGATGCCCTGGTAGTCTGAACCCAGGCTCATTTTTGGTCTCATGAAGCTTACAATATACTGTGGAAAAGAATATTAAGTAAATAAACACAAGCAAATGTGAAATTGCAACTGTAACTAGTACTATGACAGAAAGGTACTCAGAATCATGGGAGCCTAAAATCAAGGGATTGGACCTGCAGAGCTTTGCTGAAAAAGTAATATTGAGTTAAGAACTGGAGTATAAAGGGCAAAGGAGAGCTCATTCTAAGTACATAGTCATTTGAAGTATCAAGGTAAATTTTCTAATTTTTTTCTTACACCCCAAACTTCCCTTTCCTCCTGCCCAATTTGTGTCTTATTTGATTTGAGTAAAACACAGAGCCATGACAGGGCAGCACTATTCTCATCATGCACCTGTTAGAGTTCCAACAGACTCTATTTCCCTTTTCTCCTCCTTCAGTGACCCTTATGGAAAAAAAAAAAAAAAAAGGCAACCAAAGAGAGAAGAAAGGTCAGGAATTCCAGGGATGGCAGAAACCATGTAAAGATTACTTCCCCTGGCAGGCTGGGTGAGACAGCAGTAACCCACTTCTCAAATGAAGCTGATTCATATGGAAGATCATGGGTACAGATCACGAGTGATATGAACACACCTGGCACACCAAAGATCCTGGCTGACTGAGAAGGCTGGTGGTGGGAGGGGGCTGCAGATTGTGGCATGAGACCCTATTGAGAGTTTTCGTATTCTTATTCTCATTCTCATTCTCTCTCTCTCTCTCTCTCTCTCTCTTTCTCTCTCTCTCTCTCTCCTCTCTCTCTCTCTCATTTTCTCTCTCTGCTTATCACTCTCATGAAAGAAAGAAACTTAAATATTTTAGAGAAGAAGAAAAGAGTCCATCCTCTTGTAGGTCCCATTTCTTTGAGGGACCAACTTCAAGAGCATACATCGTTGGCCACACAGGTGCTGGGGTAGCCACCAACCTTGTACTCTGCTGGAAGTACAGGAAAAATGTTGAAGAGATCCACTTGAATGCTGAAAGTCCTCCATATCAACTAGTATAGACTCATTCTAAATGAATGGGAAGCTTATGATGACTGCTTACTCCTATGTCTCAGGTCTTTCAAGAAAAGTATGGAAGATAGGACAGACAAACCCAGAATGGAGGGGTTTGCAATTTAAGAAGGTAAACCACAGGAATCAATTATTTCAGAAACATTACTATAACTAGAACAAAACTAAGTTAAATTACTCTAAATTACTTTATGAGGCTAAAGCACAACATTTCCGTCTCTTTGTTGTCATCTGGCTGTCATTGGACCACAAGGTAAAAGCAACTCACAGAGGCAACTTTGGGCAGGCTCTTGTTAACTGTGTCTTTACCTTTACACCACCACATTAAAATACCAAAAATATAAGTACTGAATGATTATTAACAAAGGGTACAGATACTATGGAGGTTGCTGAATATGGAGAAAGAGTATACCAGCATCAGATGGTGTGAAATACAGAAATAGAAAAAGAGAGCTTATACGTAAAACCTGAGATCAGTGTGATAAGCCAGGATGACTCAGAAAAAGCAAAGTGGAGGATGAAGAGTGTGGGATGGTGGGAGGGTGTGCCGGAGGTAGGAAGAGGCAGGCATGGGTTACAATGAGTATTGCACAAGCACTCAGATAGGCAAAATCCAAAATACAAAACAGAACTCACAGCAAGCACTAAGGGAGGCCACAGAGCCTATACTAGGCCAGAGAAAGAATAGACAGTGGGGAGAACAAAGGTGCCCTAAAACCGGAGATGATGAGATCTCAGACTGTGGTGAGCTGGCAACTATAGAGTTAAGATATTTCTACTATTGAGCCATGAGGCACTGACAAGGCTCCCTCTTTTTCAGGTGCCAGGAACAAGACTGGACTTCCAGTGAACAGTGCAGTGACCTGAAGCCAAAAGCAGGAGTCTATACCCAAGATGGCAATAATTTGCCCATAGAAATATGGTGGCTCCAACTGGGGGGGGGGGGGGGGGGGAAGGACCTCCAGCTTTACTATTTAAGACAAACAAGGAGCATTAAACAAAGGTGAATAGGAGAGTACACTAAGTCCTGTCAAGTTGACAGGAGGCTCATTAGGTCTGAGTTAGAGGAGGAGGAAATCTCCAGATTTCAACACACCCTGCTATAGTACCCCCTTTCGAAAGGTGGAGAGCTAGCAAATCACTCTCAACACCCAGCTCATAATAAAGAGACCTCATTCTGAGTGTACGTCAGCTAAACAGAAAAATGGTAGAGCCTTCCCCTCAGTCCTAAGAATAAGACTGTACAGGCTCGTGGCTCCTTTGAAAGGAAACACAGGCAAATGGAACAACGTTCTTCTCAAATCATTCTAGTCATGCCACCTGACAAGCCCAGACTGATGGGTCCTGGAAACCATGTGGAAGAGAAGGGTTGGTCTCACTGGTGTTTCTGAAACCATCAATTGCCATTTTTGTTCCCCTCACTAGCTTGGTCTCAAGTTTTTCTATATTCTATCCTTTACCTCTTCATATCAAAGATGGAGCCAAAACTCCTAGGGTGGACAATTTATCCATCATCTTGCATCAAGTCTTTCATTCTCCGTATTTCTTGCTCTTAAATAGCACATGCTGCAGAATACATACATGCAGATGACTGTCAGCTGAGATGATCTGCTTTCTCTGTGAACGGTAAAGGCACAAGTTCACAGAATAAGTACTTAGCCTGCGGGCAAAAAACTACAGATGGGTGTATGGCAAAAGCAAGAGCATGAGCCAGGGCAAGGAGGAGCAGATCAGGACCAGAAAACATTGGTACCGAGTTTGGTCTCAAAAACAAGCAGCACCTCTTGAGGCCTTAAGGTGACAGTAGTGGCATAAAAGAACTTGGTGATTCAGGGTAAGAGACATGAGGATCTGACAGGCAGAGCTCTAGCTCCCGCTTCTCTTCCCCATCTTGTTTTCATTGCAACAGTCACACAGATGCCTCTCACATTAAACTACAGCTGAGAGCAGGAGATTGACAGAATTTTCCCTTTTCATCTGGATGATTCAACATCATGTAGAAACAGTCACTGTGGACCTCCTAAGGAAGGAAAGGGTGGGAAGTAACCTATCGTGAAAGGCTGATTTAAAAAAAAAAAAGTTTAGAAGCCACTAGGTGTTTGGTACTTATTTTCAAGGCTATAAATCCCACAGCAGGTGCACCTAGGCAATCAGGATAGGCAAGAACTCTGATAAATACTTAGGGCCACAGAAACCCTGGGAGGCTATAAATAGTCATTAGGAGTGAGATGTTGCTGAACACCAAGGGGGAAATCTACCAATGGAGCAGAAATGTAAATCAGGAACTACGATGAGAAAATCGTGTTTTCATATTAAGTATAAAGTTAGAAAAAAGAGAAAAAGTAAGACAAGATTTCCTCCCAATGCTTAGTCAGAGTAATTTCAGAAACTTTTGAAGAAAAGAAGGGTGTGGGGGGGGGCGAAGAAGGGAGACTCGCTCCATCTCCTCCATCCAACCTGGCAGGTCTGATCCAGATGTAACTGTGTTAGAAGCTCGTGGAGATTGTCACTGCAACTTCTATCACCTTCCAGTTGCCAAGGTTGGGTTTTGTTTTGTTTGCAAGAGAAAAAACTTACTGATAAACACTGTTTACCTCTTACATTTCCTCTGTGTACATTGAGAGGATTAATGCATGTTTGATAAATCATTCTTGAAGTATGTGAAGGTCCTTGCAGCAAAGGCATAATGCATATGTTAAGCAGTTATACTCATTTTCAAAATATAGTTTTACCTACTTCTGTACCCCTCTGCCCCGTAATACATACATTTTAATCATTAAGATGCTTTAGTGAATTATATTACATCTCACAAATTTCAGGGAACCATAGAAACGTATTTATTTAGATTACATTTAACAATGGACTTCTCAGGTGTTGCTGTCTGTTGTTATACTTTTCATCATCTTTCTCATAAATGACATTTTCGTTGTTGGAGTAGGTCACCTTGAAAAAGTTTGCACTATATATAAAGAACTCTATAAAAATTACTTTCTAAGGTTCTCTCTGTCTCTTGTTCTCTCTCTTTAGCAAATTTCACATATGGATTTATAGGGCAATTATTGTTGCAAATATCTAGCAATACAGAATCAGAGTGGTGCAAGCGTTGGTAATGATATTGTTATACCACTTAATATGTTCTTGGCTGACCCACACAGGCCCTATTTCAGAAAATGCCTTCATAGACCCAGAATATAATTGATTTATTTCCTCGGTCAGGGAAGGATGGTCATTTATTAGCGATTGAAAAATGAGGTTCGGCATCAAATAATGTTTTATTAAGCCCTACAAGTGTGACCAGACTAAAAGAAAAAAGAAAAACTGGGAGTTCTAAAAATAAATAGAAAGGATAAAGAACAATGGTGAAGAGCATCAGCTTTGAAGATTAATTGTGTGGGTTCAAATCCTGCATCCTCCTATATCAGCTGTATTTTGGACATTAAGTTCCGTGTCTCGATTACTGCTTCTGTAAAATGGCAATATTAGGAGTACCTGCCTCCAAGAGAATTGTGAAGATTAAAGAAAGTATTTGTGTAAAGCTCTCAGCAAATAACACAAATACATAATTGCAGAAATAGATACATGCATATACTGGGAAGTTTTAGGCTGAGTCTCTTCTTTACCACTGCCTGCCCCATAAGTTAAGAGATAACCACCGGGTTCCTTCAGTCTTCCTCCTTAATATCCCTAACACCTTCCCCTTTGTCACCACCCTGTTCTCTTGATACCTGGACTACAACAGTCTCCTGACTCTAGTCTTTCTCATGCTTTGTATAAGAAGCCAGGCAGCACCTGAACTCAGGTTCTTCTAACCACACTTTCTAGGTGTAAAGATGCTGGTGTGGACCCACCACCCACAGGGTGAAACTGAAATGTTTTAGCCTGACATTTAAGGTCCTTCACATCCAGGCTGCAGCTATCTGGGTAACATCATTTCTCCCTGTTGTCTTGCACTGACCCCCTGCTAAGTCAAACCAACTCTTCCATGGAAATGACATGGTGCTGTGTCCTAGATCTGAAGCATGTATGTGAAGTCTTAGAAAGTTTTCTAAAGAATTGTGCTGTCAGAATCAAGGCAAAGTCAGACAAAAAAAAATATATAGAATCTTCCCTATGCCAACACCCACTTCTTTTCACACAAATAGCCTCAAAGGGAAAGCAAAATTGTGCATCGCTACTGTGCATAGGTCTGAGAACAAAAGGACAGATTAGATCCATCACATTTGAGCAGTCATCCAGACTGTTCTCAGTCAGGGTCTTGGCACGTGTGGGGACCTCGTGGTTGAGGTCAGGATGGGGTTCCTGGATATGGGCTATGGATGAGGATAAGAGAGGCAGCAGGGTGAGCACTAGTGAGGAAAGCAATGAAGAGCAAGAGGAGCAATGCAGATTACTCATAGCTCTGGTTACTCTTGCTATGTATAACGAATCATTCCACATGCTAGTGACTGAAAATAAGCATTTTATATTGTTCATGACATTGTAGGTGAGAAAATTAGGAAAGGATCAGCTGGGCAGGCAGGTCTTTCTAGGGTTAGAACTATAGATATGGGAGTCAAAAACATATGCAATTGAAATCATGATGGAATAGGAAATTCTTCAGAGAGAAAATGCAGAGAAAAGGAAAGGGCCAAGGGAATACCAGCTTTACTAGTCGGGGTTCTTTGGAGAGACAGGAGATAGTTATATATAAATGCATACATACACACATTCACATTCGTACATATCCTGAGGAGGTTGAGGCTGGGTCTTAGATACACACACACACACACACACACACACACACAAATCTATGTATAACGAATCATTCCACATGCTAGTGACTGAAAATAAGCATTTTATATTGTTCATGACATTGTAGGTGAGAAAATTAGGAAAGGATCAGCTGGGCAGGCAGGTCTTTCTAGGGTTAGAACTATAGATATGGGAGTCAAAAACATATGCAATTGAAATCATGATGGAATAGGAAATTCTTCAGAGAGAAAATGCAGAGAAAAGGAAAGGGCCAAGGGAATACCAGCTATACTAGTCGGGGTTCTTTGGAGAGACAGGAGATAGTTATATATAAATGCATACATACACACATTCACATTCGTACATATCCTGAGGAGGTTGAGGCTGGGGGTCTTAGATACACACACACACACACACACACACACACAAATTTATAGGGGCTGAAAAGTCCCATGATAGGCTGTTTGCAAACTAGTTGGTAGTATGCCTAAATCCAAGTCTGAAGGCCTCCCAACCAGGGAAGCTATGATGTAATTCTTAGTCAGAGGTCAACACCCTGGGAACCTGGCAGGCTGTTGGTGCAAGTCCAAGATTCAAATGCCAAAGCACCTTGAGCTCTTTTGTCCAGGGCCAGGAAAGATGGCTGTCCAAAGTTCCACAAGAAAAGAAAAAAAGTAAATTCACCTTTCCTTTGTCTTTTTCTTCTCCATGAGATCTCAGCCGATTGAATGGTGCCTGCCCTGTGGGGGCAGGTCTTCCTTATTCAGTCCACTGATCTAAATGCCAATCTCTTCCAGAAGCACCTTCACAGATATACCCAGAAATAATGTTTTACCAACTCTGTGGGTGTGAAACATCATACCAATCTTCAAGGAGTGGGCCAAGTGTCTGAACTCCTTCTAACTTGCATATCCCTTATACATAAGTGACTACTTTTAAAAAACTTCTATGGTCACTGAAAATATAGACGACCAAAACCCTGCTTTCCTTCTTAGTTTTTTGTTGGAGTTCTTCTTTATTTTATTTATTTATTTATTTATTTATTTATTTATTTATTTATTTATTTATTTATTTTGGAGAGGTTTTTACTATAGGGCGCGTGTGCTTGCCAGAGAGACAGAGAGACAGAAAGTGAGAAATCACCCCCCCCCAGGGGGGATGGCCATACCACAATCCCTTCTCCTCCATTCTCCCCTCAGAATTTTGGGTGCGCACGCACACGCGCCCAGCGTGAGTTTAAGCCACCAGGTCCAGGACTCGAAGAGTGGTCAACTACATGGGAGTCTAGCGACATAGCCATTATGCTAACTGCTGGTCCCTGGAGTTCTTCTTTCTTAGAGTCCTCTATAGTAAGATATTGCCTGTCACTTGAAGGATTAACTGAACTAAATATAAACCCACAAATTTTCAGTGATAATTGAAATGCCTCTCAATGGAGGCATACGTTTAAATTAAAATCCAAATGTTGGATAAAAAGGTGACATCAGCATCACGCATGAGTGTTATCACTTAGAATACATCAGGTTTTTCTGCAATAACAAACAACTTCATAATTGCAACAGTGTAAAGAACAAAAAGTTATTTCATGCTCATGTTACATGTCTATTGTAGCTTGACTACAGGCTCCTTCCATATCATCATCATTCTCACTCTGCAAGTCAGGCTGATGGAGCAGCTGCCATCTGGACTATCACTGGTCACATGGCAGAGGGAGAATAGGCTCTGACAAAGCACATACTTAAAACTTCTACATAAAGGTGACTCATAGCACTTCCATTCACATTTTGTTGGCTAAAAATGTGCCATGATCATGCTTGAGTTCCAAAGCAGGAACAGTCTTACTACACACCCCAAATACACAGAGAACTAAACACATTAAACAGCATCAATGACTAACACAACAAGCACTCACAACAGAAATGCTTGATTTGGGATGAGAACTCAGAGGAGACATAATGGCAATAACTAAGAAACATGGCATTTGTTATACAGAAAGGGTAGATGTATTTTAGTGAACGAAGATAGAGAAATAAGAGGGGAGAGAAAAATGTCTGAAGGTAGGAAAGTACCAGGCAATATAATTAGGAATAGTCTCATTAACTGGACACAGGGCACTAGTTCATTCTGAAACAACCTCATGGTGGAGGAAAAAGGTGAATTTGCTCACCCTCAAACTTGTGAGGTTGATAAGTCTGAGAGTACAAGGATACACTAAGATGTAGAATGGATAATGGGGTTGCATGATAGGCCACGAAACGAGGTTCACTGAGTAAATGTAAGAATAAGCCCTGAGGATGAGATTTAAGAAATAACTTTTTGCTTAAATCACAGACACAGAAAGCATCCTGTTAGAAGTAGAAGATTATAATAAAAAAGAGTGCCTGGCAAGAAGGGACCTGCAAATTCTCAGGTAATTTTTCAGTCCTTTCTCATGAATAAAAGAATAGATTACATGGCTGTTGGTTTTAGATGCTATGGTGCTGTTAACGACTCTGGTTTTTTGGGGTAGAAGAAATTAATAACAGAAATATCTTCCTTTCTCATCTCATCATATAATTGAAAACTGTTTTATTGCTGGTCCAAAAATTCAGGTTTGGTTTAAAGCAATGGACAGTTAACTATCAAATACCAGTTAATATCCTGTCTACTATAAGCTCCTGGAAGGCAGGGCATAGATTCTATTTAAATGTATGCCTCCATTGAGACCATTGAGAAAATATTCAGTAAAACATGTTGAACTAAATTGTCTACAGTAAAGAATGGAGACGTATAGAAAGTTATTCCATTTGGATTGCGTGTCCTTTTCATTCAACTGTTTTGCTTAAGTAAGATTTTTGCCCTCATTAAAGCTGTCAAACACAGTGTATATATACATATATATATATATATACACACACACACACACATATATATATGTACAGTCTAAATGCTTCAGTGGTGAATCTGCTTTTGTTTGAAATTTTATGCTATGCTTAAGCTGCCCTCACTTCTTGTGTTCTTGCAGTACTGTTCAATTTCCCACTCTGGTGAACTGAAGGGGAAAATTTAGTAAGAAACCCCACTGCCTGCTGAAGTTTCCATCTAAGAGCATTCCTGAAGCTGCCAGCTGCCAGCTGCCAGCTTCTAGCTTCTCTCAGCCCAGCTTCCCTAAGTCCTACTTTCCAAAATATGCTTCAAAACTAAGAATGGGGAGAAAAGAGGGATGTGCAATAGGGGCAAGTTCTTTAGATGTTGGCTATGAATACAGTCCCAGTAGACATCCTAGATTCTAATCCCTTCCTGCCGCTTGTGTGAGTTTCCCTTGAAGGTCCCAGGTTCTCACCATCCATCAGCATGCCACAGAACCAGCAGGAAGAGGAGGAGCCAGGGTAAAATAGAGTCTACTTTTCTCTAAAAAGTATACATATGGCAGAATTTAATGATCTAGCCATGATGTTTATGTCTCTGCTGCTTGGCAAGATCTCTTCTTGAGCAGGGTAAATAGAATATCAAATGAACGTGTGTGGGGGAAGAGTAAGGCAGGGCAGGAGCAGAAAGAAGGACAAAGAGAAGGTTGTGGTTTGGATAGGCCTCAAGGAAAAAAAGGTATGAGGCCAACAGGTTAGAAAGTTTATTTTTGTGTGACATGCAGATGTAATATAGTGTGCATCAGAGAAAGGTGCTAATTGCCCTGTTGGAGAAATAAATCCCTCTAATAGTCTTTTTTGGGGGGGAGGGGAGAAACAGTGTGGGAGAGGTTGCCATACGCCAGGATATAAAAAGGCCAGAGCTAGAAGGAAGGGGCAGAGACTCTGTGAAGAGATTTATTTAGAGGGAGCTATCATCTCTTACCTACTAGTAGTATGAGGACCTCCACAGTGGGATTATGAGCTCTTTACCTGAAACCCACTGTGGTACTCTCTGCCAGGCAGCTCCTGAGAGTCATGCTTGACACAGCTGAGAACTATGGCAACACGGCAATCAGCACCCTAAGTCAGCCCACACCTGAGTCAGCATTTCTCCTGCATTGGAAGGAAGCTATGAAGGAACAAAATTATCCTGGGTCCTAGACCACAGCAGGAGGATATGGGAAATGATCCACCACTGCCCAGGAGCCCAGGAAAAGGCCACAAACCACTCTACCCATATCAGGGAACTACAGGGGAGAAGTCTCCAGTGATGGAAACCTAAAGAATCAGAAAAGCACCTTGTCCCCTCTCCTCTCCTCCCTCACCTAGTTGGGCTTTTTTGTTTGATGTTTGTTTGTTTGTTTGTTTGTTTTGAGAGGTTTTTGCCATAAGGCACATGCACTTGCCAGATAGACAGAGACAAAGAGACAGAGAGCGAGAAATCACCCCCGGGGGGATGGCCACGCCGCAATCCCTTCTCCTCCATTCTCCTCTTGGGATCTTGGGCACACATGCACATGCGCCTGGCGTGAGTTTTAAGCCACCAGGTCCTGGGTCCGGGACTCGAACCGTGGTTGACTATATGAGAGTCCAGCGACATAGCCATTATGCTAACTGCTGGTCCCCCTAGTTTTGACCCCACTTGAGATGAAAAGCAGGTAACAAGTGGGAAATAAAATAAGTAACTATGGGTTTTAGCACGGGACCAGTGGGTACAGGGGGAGGTTCAAGAAAGAAGTCTTTTAAAATAGGATATATGTCACAAATTTTAACTTCTGAATTGACTGATTTTAGCTTAAAATGGTCACATATCAATCTTTTGCCTAATAGTAAGCTTGAAAGTTATAGGATCTTTTACCAAGGGGCAGGGAAAGATCTTCCCCACAAACTAAGTTTGAAGAGGCAGTAGAAACACAGACAAGTAGCATTTTTACCATATCATGGAAGCTTGCATTCAACATCATGGTTAGGTTTATGATCACCTTCTCAGCCCTGATTGGATATGACTGTCCAGTTACATAGCTATGAAAACTACCACTGTTTTTCATATGATGCAAGAAATCTATAGTATTCTAAAAATGAAGCCAATCTACCCATTCTTTGAAACTTCTCTGATTAATAAGGAAAAGCGTTCTTTTCAGAGGCCTTGTTTCCTCATCAGTGACCAAGGGCATTCAACTCTTTTAACCTGTAACAGATCATTGAGTCTTGGGATTTTTGGGGACAGAATCCTCTCTGTCCCTCTCTGACAAGTTCATGCACCCTGCAGGGAATAGTCATGACATAATCCCTTCTCCTCCATCTCCCTTCAGAATTTTGGACACAATGCACATGCTGGCATATTTCTCAGGCCAGTGGGTCCGGAACTTGAATTTGTGTGGTCAGTGATGTGGGATCTGGCTGCCTTAACTGCCAGGCCATGGAGCTGGCCTGAGATGAGGGATGTTACACTGAGACAAGTCTATGAGAATGTGGTATTCTGACTTGTTCATGAAATTTACCAGCTAGTCTTTCCTCCTGTAGCTATCAGCTGTCTTTTCTTCAAATGTCCGGCAACCAAAATTTCCTAAATAACCAAGTTCTCAATCCTCTGCTAAAAAGGAATATGTCAGAAACCTAAGTGGCAAGGGTGTGAATGTGGGCTACTGCCCTCCCAGAGTTGGCACCCTTCACTGCAAGGTGGCTCCCTGAAGTGGGCTGCACTACAGTAAAGGGCATTAGGATCTTTGATTGTCAAAGTGAGCGTTCAAAATGACTTTTTTATTAACAACAAAAAAAATGATTAAATATAGTTCTTTATCTTCAAAGTGGTCCTTTTGAAAAATTGTGATATTTCTACAAAAGATGACAATCTGCCAACACAGAATAACTTGTGAATGCAAATATTGCTCACTTCATTGTTCCTGGTTTCCTTCAGAAGCTACATAATCTTACTTTCTAAAAAATGTAGGCTGCAAAGTTAATAGAATTCAAAAGGACTACCTTTCAATCTGAAAAGTTATAAAGATGTTACTTCACTGAGTCTTTAAGGAAATCCAATTATAGGTCTTTTTTTATTATTATTATTATTCAAGCAAAGACCAAAAGAGGAGCTTTTCTTCCCTGGTGTCATTTGCTCAGCGGGAGCTCACCTTGACATTGGAGCTGATTTCCCTGCATTTCTCATTAAGAAGTTACTATCAGATACCAAAATTCAGTCAGAAACTCTGTGAGAGCAGTCACAGGTTGCTTGGTACACTGCAGATGAACACTTTTCATGCTAGTTTATCTGCAGAACTCAGGGAAAGGTGGGAATGAGGCGAGTGAGGAGCCTAGGGCACAAAACTGAAAAGGAATTCACTTTCAGGGTCCTGAAAGTACAGAATGAGGGTGAATGACTTTAAAACTTATACCCTTACATCTCACTAACTCACCCAAATCCTGGCCCTGACAGAGCTAGTTATTTCTAAATATTGGTAATCTTTAAAAATAAAATGAATATAAAAATTTAAGTGTCAATCAGATTATATACTGAGTTGATCTGGAGACTTTTTTTTTTTCCATGCCACAATCCCTTCTCCTCCATTCTCCTCTTGGGATCTTGGGCATGGATGCACATGCACCCAGCATGAGTTTAAGCCACCAGGTCTAGGACTTGAACCGTGGTCGACTACATGAAAGTCAAGTGACATAGCCATTCCACCATCTGCTGGTCCCTCACTCTGGAGACTTTCAAAGAACAATGATTTAATATTTCTGCACATGAACAGGGAATTGAGTGAAGCAGGCATTAACTAAACTAAACTCTTCTGTGAATTACACCACACACACACACACACACACACGCACACACTCACAAATGCATCCCAGGAAGAGACAGGATTTCAAGGTATTCAAACACAAATACATCTATTTGTGTCTGACCTAGGAGGAAAGTTTTTGGTAGTTTTGCTCAAACTAGCTGGTATATTTAACGTATTGATGTAACTATAAAAATCCTGATTACAATGGCCTTTTTTCTTCATCTTGTTATCATATTAATTAAACAACTTTACCACATAAATGTATTTACAGTAATCAATATTCCCATTCCTAGTTTTTCATTTTGATCAATTTTCATTAATGTTTTACAAGGTACTATTTATATAACTTTATAAAAATACAGAGTTCTGCCTTTGAGACTACATGAGATCTTTGATAGTCAAAGTGAGCTTTTATCTCTTATGTTAACTGTAACTCAGTCCTTAAAAAATACAATAACTGCAATCAGCTACTAAGAACAATGTATTCTATTCAAAAGGTGAAAACTAGATCTTAACAGAAAATTCCTTTGACAAGCAGATGTATCTATTGCACATTTTATTAGGTGCATTTTGTTTTTGTTGTGCTAGCAATAACCAAAATGTAGTATGGTTATTGGTTTTTAGTTAGTTAGTTTGTTTGCCATCCTGTGTGTGTGCTTGCTGAAGAGAGACAGAGAGAGAATAAGGGAAAATGAAAGGTCACTCCCCAGTGGGGATTGCCATGTCACACTCCCTTTTCCTCCATTCTTCCCTCAGGATTTTGGGCATGCAGGTACACACATTCAGGGCATTTTTCCAGCTGCCAAGTCCAGGACCCACTCAGTTGGGTTTGTAGGATCCAGTGGCCTTAATCTCCACACCACCTGTTGGCCCCCTATGGTTAATTTTTTAGGTTTATTTTTAGATCCTGGTGTCAGGAATTAGCTGAAGAAGGCAAATGTATTATGCAGAAAATTTCTCTTATAGTTTGTTCTCCTGAAGAGACGGAGACAGAGAGACAGAAAGAGAGAGAGAAAGGAAGAGGGAGATAGTAAAGTATAAAAATGCATAATACTTTCTGCTATTTCCCAAGATTTTCATCTTTTTTTGGTTTGCTTGTTTTTGCCCACTACATATTCATCAAGTATGACCAAATGAAAGTCAGAAACTTCTGTTTCTCTCTTAAATCAAGCTTGTAATTATCAAGAAGCACCCCTTTGATGCATCTGAATGACTGAATGACCCACTTTGACTTAGACAAAAAGAAAGCGGAGTGCTCCAGTTGCTTTACACCACAAAAAGGCATTGCTGATTCCTCTTTAGACCATAGAACATGTCGAGATTTCCAATAGGCTCCATTTCTCACAAATCAGAATATGTGTGTTTCTCTCTAATGAGCACATTTACCATCTCGTACAAGATCAGGAGATTTGGTGACTATGTCAATCAGGTTAATTGCTATTACAAATAACCCCCCCCCAAAGTTCATTAGGTGTTTATTTCTTGTTCATTTAACAGCACTACACATGGGTTCTGGTAGACAGGAAGAAGTCCTTCATGTTTGAGGGATTTAGGCTTCATGTAGCCTAGGGTTCTGCCAACCCATAGAACTACTAAGTCTCCTGCCCTCAATGAAAAGGGTAAATAGTGACTGTGTGAAGGCATGCTCTTTTCTTAATATCCAGGCCAAGAAATAATGTACATTATTTCCAAGATTATTCCACTTGCAAGAATAGTCATATGATTTTACCAAGAGGCAAGGGGCTTGCCAATAATGTCCATGATAGGGAAACCACTTTACAGTGACACTCTGGGGTTGGAAAGCATGGATTTTGGTAAATACTTCTGTCTTCCAAAGTGTACAACTGAACATAGAATTTTTCAAAAATTTATGACATGAACTGATCTCACTTTTTTTTTTTTTGGAGAGGTTTTTGCTATAGGGCATGTGCGCTCACCAGACAGGCAGAGAGAGGAGAGAGACAGAGAGACAGAAAGCGAGAAATCACCCCACAGGGGGAATGGTCTCGCCACAATCCCTTCTCCTCCATTTCTCTTTCGGGATCTTGGGCACGCACGCACATGCACCCAGCGTGAGTTTTAAGCCACCGGGTCCGGGACGCGAACCGCGGTCGACTACGTGGGAGTTCAGCAACATGGCCATTACGCTAACTGCTGGTTCCCAACTGATCTCATTTTTCATATCGAAGCAGATTCTCTCAATATCAAAGCTGCACCGTAACTATAAGTTATTAAAGTTTCCTGAAATTTCTCTACTCTTTAGGGTTTGGGGACGCTCTTTAGTATAACAAAGAAATAATGCACTAAGTATTATTCAGTATCCAAAAGAGGTAAGGACCTTTCCCTGTATTTCATTCACATAGAAATTGGCATAGGCACTGAAGTTATCAGTTTGATAGTATGAGTTTTTTAAATTTATTTTCTTTTATTTTTGCCTGTATTTTTTGTTATTTTTAAGTTTAAAAGATGCCCCGGTTTTCTGGAACCTTCAATTCTTGAGAAGGAAAGCATAGTAAATTTTAATTAATAATCCAGGCAGTTCCCTCTATTGCCTGTCTGCTCCTTATTGGATCCAGAGGTCCATGATATGTCAAAGCTGGCAAGAACCTTGGACTTATTCCAGCCCCAAACCCCTCATTTTACAGATGAGCAAACATGCTAGCTAACATTATTGATTCTCCCTCTTCTTCAAATGAGCTTCCCCTTTACTCTCCAATCCTTTGTCATTTCTTTTTACCATTGTGGATGCTGGGCCATTACCTGAACTAGCTTCCCTGTGATTCAAATACCCTTGTCTGTGTTTACTCATGAACTAAAAGGGTTTTTGTTATTCAAGCAATTTCCTAAGTAATATGATAGGCACTGTGCATCCCATCTCGATCTTATTATTAGAAGAGATCTACTGATATTTCTATTTAACTCTTGGCATTATTTTTCTTGGACAGATATCAGTCAGTATAAAATACAGTTCTCTCTATCTCAACAGAAACTATGAGAGAAATGCCCTATACAATACCCTTGCCTCTCTTTTTTTGTTAGTTCCTAAAGCTAGAACATCAGTTTCGTTAACCATGAGACTCATTTTTTCCCACCACTTGGCTCTCCAAATTTTCATTGATCTTCCAATAGGATAATCACAGAACCAAATTGCTTCTAAAAGTTAAAGAAACTCATAGTTGGAAAGTTCAGCCAAGATATTCTTTTTGTTTTATACTCTGCTGGGTTGGAAGTTGGGAATCCCACTTTCTCATCTTAGGATATATCCTTTCATTCCTTGGTAACAGAACATATTTTTAAAAAATATTTAGTCAGTCTACAAACATTTTTCTTTACTGTAGTATCCACTTAGTAGGTGAAATATAATGCAGCACTATCAGGATGTTAGATACCTCTATCTTTACAAAACTTCCTCTAAATTGTCCTCCATTCCCCCTAACAAACACTTGTAAGGTGAGTAAAACTCTCTTCCTTTATATTTTCATAGCAGATTGTATTTAAATCTTACTGAACATTTATATGTTATATTATTCTAGTCTATTTTGTTCTTTTTTCAGATCACAAAGGTAGAGACTAAACCACAGCAGTGAATGAAATATGATGGATTCTCAATAAACATTGCTTAAATGAAAGCACAGGTAACACTGAACATGATTTAGGTTAACACGGACACACAAATTAACACAGACTCCCATGCCTCAGAAATGAGGGAGAAAAAAGTAGAAAACAAAGATTTTCTTTTACTTGAAGAAACAATAATCATATGGGGGAGTTGATGAATTTTGTAGGCTATTGACAAACCTACAGGTATTCACTTATTTAACAAGTATTTTAGTGTCTCCTGTGTTCTAAGGACTGGGAATAGGAGCGTGAATGTAGAAACTTTTGCAGATGAATAAAAACCAAGGATTACTTTTAAGTTCTTTATCAATTGACCTTTAAAAAGATCTTTCTAGGGACCAACAGTTAGCGTAATGGCTATGTCGCTGGACTCCCACGTAGTCGACCACAGTTCGAGTCCCAGACCCAGTGGCTTAAACTCACGCCAGGCGTGTGTGCATGTGTGCCCAAGATCCCAAGAGGAGAATGGAGGAGAAGGGATTGCAGCGTGGCCATCCCCCCTGGGGGGTGATTTCTCGCTTTCTGTCTCTCTGTCTCTGTCTGTCTGTCTGGCGAGCGCATGCACCCTACAGCAAAAAACTCTAAAAAAAAAAAAAAAAAAAAAAGATCTTTCTATGGATTTTCCATGGTGTTCTCAAAGGACTCTATCCTGAGGAACTCCTTACTCTCCAACTTTTGTTTATACAACACAGAACAGGTTACAAACACTAATCTGACTGTTACTATTTGCAAGTTTCTGTTATAAACACAAACTATCATGTTCAGTCCTCACCATCAATCCATTTTGAAGATGAAGAGCTGAAAACACAGAGGAAAGCCATTCACCCAGAGACCATGCAACTATAGAACTAAGCTCTGAACTCAGGCAGTTCTGCCACTGCACGCCTACCTGTGAGTTCCAAATGGCCGTCCCTTCACCAACCCCTTTGTAGAGGACAGCCATATTATGCCTTTGTGAAGCCTGGCACACAGTCAAGATGTAGTCCTCC
>NW_006209014.1:608304-615250 GCF_000334495.1 Tupaia belangeri chinensis | reverse complement strand
CTGCTGACACCTCACTTACCATCCTTAGTGCTCAGATATTCTGACATCTTCCATAACCCCAACATTGGATGACCAGGATGCTTTGCACGATGCTAATCTCCAGCTCAATATCTCAAAAGGAATATAAATGATCATTTAGGAACACAGAAGAAAGAAGAACAAGACAGTTCTATGGAGCATAGCCAGGTAAAAGCCTGGGCACATGAGCCCGTGTGAAGCCCCTGAGACTGCAGTGCTCTTAAAGGCCTTTCGGGGAATGGAAATGGGCATCCTCAGTTTGAAGAAGTGAAACTCCTCGGTGTGGGCACGGAGGCTTCACTTGACTCAACAGTCTCCTTTTTGACCGCAGACCATTGACTCTGGCAGGCTTCCCATGAAACTTTCTCCAGTTTGCCTCATCAAAGGGAAGCCTGCTACTGTGCAGAGAGGCTTTGAGGCCTGAAGAAGAGAAAGAATATAAAGTGAGGAACTGAGAGGTCTCAAAGGACATCTCTCCCAACAAAAAGCAAAAGAACGCAAGTATAAAAGACCCATGATTTCTCTAACAGTATGTAAAAAATACAGTTTGCTAGTTTGTCATATCGTAAACGATTTCCCCACTGACTCTGAAGCCATCATGAGCTGAACCAAATCTGAATTAAAAGAGGCTTCAAAGGAAGCTTAACGGTTGGTCACAAGGGGTAAATTTCCCTGTACTGCAAAAGGGAAGGCTCCCCGGAGGGTGCTAAGTGGTAGGGTCCTTTCAGTAGCTCAATACAGTAGAAAATCATAACTCTTCACAGACCAGAACGGGATGCCACAGCCACCTTCACCAACTTGCTCAAAGTCGCAGTAAAACAAGAATGCAAACCCACAGCTGTCATCTCCAGTGACGGATTTACTGACTTCGGATCACCGCTTCTCTTTCTAATACCTTTCCTCCCCCAGCCAGCATGCAAATAACAGAGACACACACCACTGAGGTTTAGAAAACTCTTTCCACAGCTGCTGAGGAGAGAGTCACCTTCTCAGAGAGTGAGGCACCTTTTGAACAAGTGCACACTTGCAGCCAAGGGGAGCAGGGAATGTTTGGGTTCCCCTGGGTGTTTGCTCATGTCCCAGCTGCCTATCCACCGTGGAGCACATCCAGAAGGGTGAATTACACCCCCAAAAGGGAAGAGGAATGCCCACACTATTCTCATTACCTGGGACTCTTGACTCTCCATCAGGGAAACCAAGTATACGTACAAATGCTTAATAGACATTTCACTAGTGCTATATGCCAGGTAGTTTTCTAAATGCTTTACAACTATTAATTCAATTCACCGTAATAGCAATCCCATTATAGCAATGAGGAAATGGAGACAGTTAAATGTAGTGACTTGCCCCAGACACCATGGATGGTAAGTAGCAGAGCCAGGTACCCGACACAGGCCCTAGCCCTGGAATCCAAGCCTTTCACCTCCCTGTCATGCTGCCTCTCTATTAATTCTCATTACTTTTATGAGCACAATTTTTATCCTATATTACATGAAGATCTCCCTGTTGGTATGATATGGCCTGCAGGGCTCGTATTATCCAAGCTGCAAGGTTACTCCCACAAAGTAATTCAAGATGATTGGGAGAAAAGAGGAAAGCCAGAAGGAGTTGGGGGACCCCTGAGATTCCATCCCTGTTGTCAGTTAACTGGGTTGCCTTGTTTTCCTTTGCTGTTTTCTCAGTTGCTATCAGAAACCTAGGGTGCTTCCAATTCATTTGCTACGTGGGGTGAAGCCTATTACATCCTCCGTTTGCAGACACCCCTGGCTCTTTTATGTCCCTACTGGTTGTTACTTGGTCTCCCTATTTCTGAAGGTCTTTGGACATTGTTTCATTATGTAGAAGCAGGCAAGAGACAGACGGGTGTGTGTGTGAAGCGGTGATGAAACTGGCACCAGGTCTGCAGTGTCTGTGGTAGTTTATTACTGCTGCCAGCAGAAGCGAAATCTGATCCTGGCAGATGCAGCCTGCTGTGAATCAATATTTTACAGGTAGTATACTTTGAAGAGATGACATCAAGACAGAATCAAAAGAGAGGAGGGAGAGAGAGAGAGAGAGAAAGAAAAGGCACAAGTAGCAGCAGAGAATTTATCCTGACATCCTTTGACAGTCCTTCCCACAAGGAGTGAGGGGAACAAGCCCTGGCAAGGGGAGCTGACATGGATGTGGGGGAGGACAGGCTCCTTGACAAAAGCCATTACTTCCCACTTGCCTTCACCACACACAGGCGCTATCACAAAAAGAGAAACACAGCTGTGATACACTTAGGACCAAAGAAAGACTGTTCTTAGTTGCAGGCTGAGAAAACACCCACAGTCACAACAGGAAACAGACCTTTTCTTCCCTACCTGGCTGACTGGGAAACTGAGAAAGCCCTAAACAGAGGGAGGGAGGATGGCACTCTAAGGGCCGGCCTTAGTCTGTGCTTCCAGACAAACTTGTGAGACCTCTGGAAAGCAGTCCAGAGTTTCAATCTGGGAGGAAACCATATAGGGTGGTAAAAGGAGATTGCCAGGGCTTTGAAGATCACAGTGGACTGGAGGTCACATCTTCCCTCCAGCTGGGAGGATCTTAGTTGTGCAGAAGATACAAAGGAGTTGTATTTGTATGTCACCTAGAATAGTAGAATGGTGGCTATTAAGGGCTAAGAATAAACATCAACAAGCTCCCCCTTTTCTAACAGCGGCGAAAGATAACGGGAGTGAGAAATACAAGAAACTAAAGACCCCCAGTCCCTGCCTTCAAGGAAAAACTAGGATAATACTATGAGGCAAACTGACTAAGTGTCTAAGGTATATGTAGGAGTTTAAAAAAGAGAGATATTTCTGATGCACTAGAGTTGGAGCCTTTCAAGATCTTAAGGGATGAAGAAAGCTAATTTTAGTTTAGATAGTGGTGAGTCTCTTGACATTTGAGCTAGGTCTGGCAAGATGGGCTGCATTTCAACAGGAAAATGGGCAAGGAGTCATCCCAGGCAGAGCAAATTATTTACATCAGCCTTTCCCAAATTGTGTTCCAAAGAACATGGGGTGTACAAGACAGATACTATATAAAATAGCTTTTTTTTTTTGAGAGGTTTTTGCTATAGGGCACGTGGGCTCGTCAGACAGACAGAGAGAGACAGAGAGACAGAAAGCGAGAAATCACCCTCCAGGGGGGATGGCCAAGCTGCAATCCCTTCTCCTCCATTCTCCTCTCGGGATCTTGGGCACGCATGCACATGCGGCCCGCATGAGTTTAAGCCACCGGATCGGGGACAAGTGACATAGTCATTATGCCAACTGCTGGTCCCTAAAATAGCTTTTTTTAAAAATAAGGTGTAGGGGCCAGCCAATGGCATGGAGGTTAAGTCAGCTGGATCTTACTCTACAGTTGGCGTCTTGGACCCAGCAGGTTTTAAAAAAATACCCAGGCACATGTGAATGCTTGCCCTAAAATCATGAGAGGAGAATGAAAGAGAAGGGATTGTGATGTGGCCATCCTTGCCTCAGGAAGTCATTATTACTTTCTCTCTTTCTCAGTCTGTTTCTCTCTGGTGAATGCACAAGCCTTATAGCAAAAACTAAACAAATAAATGAAAAAGTTTCACAATTCCTAATTTATGTGCAGATAACAATTAACACATGGTTCAAAATTTTAGTGATAACTGGGTATCCACTACAGAAAAATGAAGCATGAGCCCTATCTCTCATCATTAACAAAAATCAAGTCACAGTGGATCAAAGATCTAAATACAAAGCCTCAAACTGTGTAACTATTTATGGAAAACACAGGGGAAACACTTGAAGACACTGCAGTAGGCAAAGATTTCTTAAGCAAGATCCCTAAAGCATATGCAACAATTCTAAAAATAGGTAAGTGGGACTACATCAAGCTAAAAAGCTTCTGCACAGCCAAAGAAACAATAACTACAGTAAAAAGACAATTCACAGAATGGGAAAAATATTTGCAAACTATACTTCATATAAGGGATTGATAATCAGAATATTTAGAGAACTCAAGTCACTAATGTGCAGGAAAACCAATAATCCAATTTAAAATTGGGTAAATAAGGGGCCGGCATGTGGTGTGTTGGTTAAGGGCACTGGACTCCCATGTGGCCCACTGCAGTTCAAGTTCCGGACCTGGCGACTTGCTTTCTCACTCTCTCTCTCTCTCTCTCTGGTCAAATTTAAATACATACATACATACATACATACATAAATTTAAATAAAATAATTCCTAAAAAAATTAAAAATGGGCAAACAATCTGAACAGATGACTTTCAAAGAAGATATACAAACAGACAACAAGCACATGAAGAAATGTTCAATGTCTCTTATCATAAGGGAAATCCACATCCAAACCACAATGAGATATCATTTAACTTGTCAGGATGGCTATGATATAAATAAATAAATAAATAAATAAATAAATAAATAAATAAATAACAATAAGTGCTGTTGAGGCTGTGGTGAAAAGTGAATCTACCTGCACTGTTCATGGGAATATGAATAATGCCTGTACATTTAAGTAGAGACATACAATGCCTGTCTTTCATAGCTGACTTGCTTCATTTAGCAGTAAATCTTCCATATTTGTCCACTTTCTATCAGATGCTAGGATATCATTGTTTTTTATGACTGAGTAGTATTCCATATCTGCCACATTTTTTTTCAATCAGTTCATCTGTTCATGGACATTTAGTTTGATTTTGCTGTAATGATATACAATGTGTAAATATAAAATAAATAAGAATTCAACTGAAAAAATTAATAAAAGGAAAATCTGATCATTTCACATTCTTGCTTAAAATTATTTCATAATTTTCTCCTGCCATTTGAAATCAGTCCCAGATTTTTAAGAAAGCTGAATGTATTCTCTCTGCCATCTTTTTATTTATTTATTTTTACATTTTCCCACAATTATTTACTTTACATGTCAAAAATTTTTAACTCATATGCCATAGTTCTTGACAGTTAATAAGCAACTTTCAAAATTTCAAAATACTGCATTTTAAAGATAGTGTTCAAAATATTTCTTATAATTTTGTATAATTTTGTTTGTGACTCTATAACAACAGAAACAGTAAGGTTTTAAATATTTTTCAAAAAATATTTACATGTCAACTACTCAAATTGTTTAAAAGCAAATGCCCAGCACACTAGTCACACATACACCTTCTCAATTCAGCCCTGCCCAAGTACTCTGTGAAATACCATCTGCTAGCAAAGATCAGTCTCTTTTTCTTCCTTCAAAGTCTTTTTCAAAATAATCCTCTGGTGTGATTGCTTTTTTGCAATCTCTACTGATTACAATGCTGGGCTGTAAAAGTCCAGGTTATTTTATGTTATAAATTCTTTCATACATCTTCTCTAATCCTCTCTGCCGGGCAAAACTATTTGTGATACCACGCTATCTTTCTAAGAGCTTCTGTTGGCTTACTTGAGATCCACCTTAGTTCCATAGTTTTCTGATTAATCTTCAGATATGACCTTCCAGTCAAAGCCCTGTCCAATAATGAGTATTTCCAGTATTTCCAATTTCTGAATCAATGCAGCACACATTATTGAATTTACGCAAATAAATCTTCTGCCACAAATAAGAATATTCCCAAATATTTTCCAATTCCAGTGGAGTCAGAAAAGAAGGAAATTTTATGTTTTCAATAAAAAAAAGAAAGAAAAATATTTTAACATATTGCTGAACCTATCAACAATTCAAAAGAAAGTAAACTGTTTCGATTGGGAAAATAAAGCATAGTAAAAAAATCAGTAATGTTTTACTCAAAAGTCATAAAATTCCTTTCAGAACTTCTTGAAGAAGTAGGTCTGCTATTGGCAAATTCTTTCAGGTCTTGTTTATCTGAGAATGTTTTTATTCTTTCTTTCCATATGAAAGATAATCTTGCTGGATATAGTATTCTTGGTTGAAACTGTTTTTCACTTAACACTTTGAATATATTTTTCTATTCTTTCCTTGCTCACATTTTTTATTTTTGAGAGGTTTTTGCTATAGGATGCGTGCTCTCACCTGACAGAGAGAGACAGAGAGACAGAAAGCAAGAAATCAACCCTCAGGGGGAATAGCCATGCCACAGTCCCGTCTACTCCATTCTCTTCTCAAGATCTTGGGCACACACGCACACGTGCCTGGCATGAGTTTAAGCCACTGGGTCCGAGATTCAAATCGCAGTGGACTACATGGGAGTCTAGCAACATAGTCATCACGTTAACTGCTGGTCCCACTCGCATTGTTTCTGATGAGAGGTCTGAGGTTAGCCTGATAGGATAACCTTTATAAGTAACCTGACATTTCTCTCTTGCCAGTTTTAGTATCTTTGTAGATTTGACCAGTCTGGCTATGATGTGCCTTGGAGAAATCTTCTTGGGTTCATTCTATTAGGGGTCCTTTGTATTTCTTGGGTCTGGATATTTGAATGCCTTCTATACTATTTTGAATTTATTCAGTTTATCTGTGAGTTAGTCACTTGCTTACCTTCTGGGTAAGAAAGGCATTAATCTTCTAATATCTTAGACCTTTCTGTCTCATTCTAAAATTCCTTAGGGGTTCAGCTTAATCAGAATCTTGAGTCAGACTAAAGCACCCAACTACATGCTCCAGTGATGTTAGTCTTTTTCTCCATGATCTCTCCTGTGGTTACAGCTACATCCTCAGGATCTAGCATAGTGTCCACATGCACATAGCTCAATAATATAGGGTGAAATATGAGCCTTATAATATCTACTGTGGGGGGCCAGATAGTACAGGAGCAAGATGTGACTCACTTTCCCCCATGGTAAAGTTTCAGGTTTGCATCCAGAGATCTTCTTGAGTTCCTTTGGCACATGTATCCCCATGATCCAGAACTGGCTGAAGCTGGAGTGGATTGTAGAATCAAGACCTTTTTGAGAATATCTTTCTCATTCTCTTTATTTCTCTCTTTCCC
>NW_006209014.1:580771-608137 GCF_000334495.1 Tupaia belangeri chinensis | reverse complement strand
TCCCTTACTGGTGGGAGAAATAAACAGGTAAACTTTTTTTAAAAAATTCTCCTGAAGCCAGGTCATAGGGACCCTTGAATTCCTGGAAAGAAGACTAGCCATCATTAGTATGCAATGAATGGACATTCATCCCAAGGATTTGGGGAAGGGAAGATAGGCTTGAAGTTTCTCCTTAAGATGTCTTGCTAATGTCATGCAAGGTGACTAGAAGCATGTAAAGGCTGATAAAAGAAGACACATTAGGAGGACATTGTAAGAGCCTGGCTAGAGGTACTGAGTCTGTACTAGTGGGTTGCTAAGAAATGTGAATGGAGATGAGAGGCTGGAAGAGGAAGAGTCTAATAAACTCTAACACTTCTAAAGACATGAGCCATAAAAGAAGAGAACAAAGATGACTAGGTTTTGAGCAAAATGATTGGAACAAAAGTGTTGCCACTCATAAAACGGCAGTTAGGAGTGGGAACTGGGAGTGAGATAAGGGACTAGAATAGGAGGAAAAGAATTCATTTCAAACACACTGATCTTAACTTTCAGGTGCTAGCAAGACATCCAGGTGGATTTGACCTTCTTTGGATTCCTATTACCCAATTCTGGGAATCTGCTTCAACTGTTCGCTCTCCCTCAAATCCCACATCCTACCATTGTCTCTGTCCTAATGTCCCTCAAAGTGTCCTTTCCTCTCATCTCCACCATCTGATCTCTGCCTATATAGAGGCTCTACCACCTTTCATCTGAATTCTATATGTGCTGTTCCTCTCCTTGACAACTTATTCCCTGGCTTCCCACTCTCACCATCCTACACCCAGTAAACAAATTACTCTTCCTGAATTAGCTCACCATGCTGTTCTCTAGTGAATTGAAGGTGGGACTATATGAAGAAATCAGCTAAGAGAAGCAACTGTCTTAGGGAGATAACTTATTAAGAAAAAAGAGGTAGTCAAATACTGCGGTATGAAATATTGGAAGGATGAGAAACAGACCAGAATAAAATCTCAGTTCCATAATGAGATCTACAAGTTAACTTCCAAGGGAACCATTGCTGCACATTGTCAGGCTAACCTAGCTGGGGTACAAGGCAGGAAGAACAGAAAATCTAGAGGAGGTCTTCTCAAGCCCTTTGTGAGGATGAGTCATGTTCTTCCTGGCCAATAAATACCAGAATAATATTGTATAAAATACAATAAGAAAAAGTTATTTTTAAAGTGATCCTATGCTTGAGTATCATGGCAATGTCAAATTGCTATCAAAGTATTAATATACTTCCTCTTAGTTTCTGAACTTCCTCTTAATTATAGAATAATTGGACAACGCTGGTCTAGACAGTAAAACACTTTCAGGGTTGATCCTTAAATATGCATTCATGGGATTCACATTGGATAATTTGTTATTTTCCTATAGACTCAGACTATAATCCATCCTTATTTCAATTATTAGATTTCTCAAATTTTCTTCCAGAATGGGACCAGCAGTTAGCATAATGGCTATGTCGCTGGACTCCCACGTAGTCGACCATGGTTCGAGTCCAGTACTCAGTGGCTTAAAACTCACGCCAGGTGCATGTGTGTGCATGCCCAAGATCCCAAGAGGAAAATGGAGGAGAAGGGACTGCGGCATAGCCATCCACCCTGGGGGGTGAATTCTTGCTTTCTATCTCTCTGTCTCTCTCTGTCTGTCTGGCAACCGCTCGTCCCCTATAGTAAAAACCTTTCAAAAATAATTTTTTTTTTCTTCCAGAATGAACTGTACTGAACTGAGCACCTGAAGAGGAGTTTGAGGAGACAACTGTCCCAAACAAGAGATGGCTCCTTTTTTCTAGGTTTAAAGTACAACAGTGGGAAAGGGTAGTAACAACAGAAAGCAGAGGAAGAGATGGGTCATTGGAATATTAGGTGAGCTTTCCTCTACATATCAACAATAACTAAATGTGTTAACATGGCTTACAAAAACCCTGAAATTACAGTATTGAGATACTTTTGTCTGTTTTTGAGAAGTTTTTGCCTAATCATCCAATTAAATATTCTCCTTACAGCATACCTCAGTCAGTCTCTCATATTAAAGAAGACAAACTGTCCTCAGAAAAGAAGAAACATCAGGTCCTGTTTAGGATTAATTTGCATCTTCAGGAACATCATCTCAATCAAAGAATCTTTTTATATGTTTTTTTAGAGATATTTCTGCTATATGGCACGTGCAGTCACTGGAGAGACAGAGAGAGACAGAGAGACAGAAAGCAAGATATCACACCCTCCCCCAGGGGGGATGGCCATGCCACGATCTGTTCTCATTCACTCTCTTGGAATTTTGGGCATGCACACATGCACACCTGGCGTGAGTTTTAATCTGCCAGGTCTGGATTTCAAACCATGGTTGACTATGTGGGAGTCCAGAGATGTAACCATTACACCATCTGCTGATCCCCAAAAGAATTTATTGACTGATCCACTCGGATTCAGTATCTACAGAGTATCTTTAAATTGACTGATAAAGTTTGGCTTAAATATAAGTCGGGAGAGAGGGTAGGTTACAGTGTTAAACTTAACCAAAGATGCTGCACTATAAGCAATTAAGAAAACAAACCTTCAGTCAAGACTCTTTTAAAAATTAGTCTAATAAATTACAGAATAATAAATAATTATTCCTGACAGTTGAAGTTATTCAGGATTATTTTTTTTTCCTCATAATACCATAGCAATAAATTGGGTTCACCCATTCCTTCTTTTCTCTTGAGACAGTCCATTTTTTATTAGAATGTACAACGGGTTCTCACTGTGGCAAATTGTTCGCTGTCTTGAGAGTAACTCCTTTTCCACCTTTATTGTCAATAGCAGGTGGTCTGGCCAGAGAGCATCAGGCAAATGATCTCCATTCCACTTCTACCTCGCCCTTTTTTAAGGCGCTTTCCTCATGCAGTGAGCTGAATATGGAGTGAGGAAAGCAAATTTAGCTTTAGGACATCTCTGCCACTTTCCTATCTAGGCCCTCAGGCTGGTACTGAGTTTATGAGCTTTGGCTTAGTTTCTTCAGCGTGGTGAGAGATACCAGTAAAAGTCTGTTGAGGTCATTTTGCATGTGACTTTATCTTTAGACCCATAAGATGAATAGATTTGGTGAGAGATACCAGTAAAAGTCTGTTGAGGAGGTCATTTTGCATATGACTTTATCTTTAGACCCATAAGATGAATGGATATAACATTTTTGATTATAATATAAGGGGCAAGAAAGAAAAAAAAAGTAACACATCATTATATAGCAAAACCCAGGAAAAAATAACTGTATGTGTTATCAAATACTAAAAGCCCAGGGTGACTGCCCATCCCAGTTCATATCTGTTTTTTATGTTGCTCTGTTTTTTTAATTTTATGCCAGCATGTTTCTAGTAGGCAAAGAGAAAGAGAGATAAAGCACCCTTCCACAGGACCTGGTCATTTGCAACCCCTTTTCCTCTAGTTCTTCATCCCTTCACGATGCCAGGCAGTCATGCATGTGCAGCTAGCATATTTTTTAAGGCAATAGCCTAGGACTTGAATCCTAGTCAACTCTGTGAGATCAGGCTCCCTCTGTGCAGTGCCTAAGTCCTACATTATGGGGCTAGCCTTCATGCCTGTGTTCACGGCTTAATTATAAACAGAGCTCCCTTTCACTTGCGAAAGTGCCCTTATTTGGACAATAAAGTATGTGGCCACCCTAGGTAACCTACAAATAAGATGAGCAAAACAACTGGGCATGCAACCCACTCAGTCCCATTGCCTCACTTCTATCAATCATACTCATAAAAGCTGTGTATGCTAACTGAATGCTGCCTAATCATAATTATGATTTCCATCGGGAAGTGACCATTGATTAGGAAATGGAGTTCTTTTTATTGGAGAGTGTAGGGCTAGCCAGAGGTTAATGGGGACAAAAACAGGCTGGCCTAGAATCCTTGATGGATTAACACTAATTTGCATGGTGAAGGTTAAATGCTGTGTGGGCTGCCAAAGGAAATGCAAGTGTCTCAGAATAATTCTGGATAAACAGGAAGGTCAAAACAAGAACAGGGGCAACCTATGCTCCACTCCAACCCATGTTCTCAGGAGTAAAATTGTTACCTCTCTAGGAGACAAACTCCTCTGCTCTTGACACCCCCACCGCAATGTGATACTTGGGATGATGGACAGGAACTAGTGAAGCACACGTATTTTTAGTACAATTGTCCTTTTCATGACCTATGACTGATTTGAGTCAAAATATGTAGTACAAGGCATTGACGATTGAATGGACACTCACTGTAAACAATCAGTGCAGCTGTGACAGTATCTGGTTGTTTTTTTTTTTTTTTTCTTTTTTTAAGAATTATTTATTTAATTTCATTTATTAGTAGTAGTATTTTTAAATTTGCTATAGGCACATGTGTTCACAAGAGAAAGTGAGAAAGCTAGTCACCATGTCCAGGATTTGAACAATGGCTGGCTGTGTTGGAGTCCAACACCTTAACTACCACACCACCAGCTGGCCCTCAGTATCTGTTTTAAGAGAGATTTTTGCTATAGGGTGCAAGCACTCGCTGGAGAGACAGAGAGAAGAAAGCAAGAACTCATCACAGAGTGGTGGCCATGCCACAGTCCCTGCTCCTCCAGTCTCTTCTGAGGATTTTGGGCATGCATGCACATGTGCCCAGCGTGAGTTTCTAGCTGCTGGGTCTGGGACTGGAACCGTGGTTGGCCGTGTGGGAGTCCAGCGACGTAACCTCTACACCATCTGCTGGTCCTGTGTTTGTTTTTTTTAAAAAAGTTCTAAAATTTTCTTACATTGTAGCAGGAGAGAAAAAGACAAGTATGCCCCAAAGGGATTCATGTAGTAGTCCTCTTCCCAGCCTTTCACAGCCAGTCAAGATTACGAGCATGCACATACACCAGGCATGTACAGGTCAACCAGAGAACCAAATCTTAATCTTCCACAGACTTCCAGCATTGCAGCTTGTTGTGCTCCAACTCCCCCACTGCGGCTGGGGGCAGTGTGTTCTGGCTGAGAGTTATTATTGCCAGCAAAGCCTGACAATACCTGATCCTGCCCCACTGCTTACTGTGCCCCATAACTCACTTTTCTCCAGCTACCTGGCTCCTTTTCAACCTGAAACTGAGTGATTTATAAGAACATAGGTTTATTTATTTCATGGTTTTTGGAAGTTCCAGGTCAAGGGGCTGCATCTAGAGAGGGTCTTCTTGCCAGGGGGAAAAAAGGGTGTGTGAGGAGTGTCCTCCACAGAGTCTCAAGGCAGCACAAAGCACCATAAGGCAAAAAAAGTTTGAAAAGAACATGTCTGTGTCCATATCTTTGTCTTCTTATAAACTCACAAGTATCCAGTCATGGAGGCCCCACACTGATGCCTAACCACTTCCTAAAGGCCTCTTCTTTCAACACCACAATTCCATTTTCAATTTTTTGCTTTCATCACAGCCAAATCTCACCACATGAATTTTAGGGGGACTCATTCGAACCATACAACCTTTCAAAATCAAATGCTGTTATGAATCAGATTACACCAAGATTCGATTACAGCATCATAGGTGAAAACACGAGAGTAACAAGAAAAGGCCATTGTTCTTTCCCCTTGAGATGAAAAGCATTTATATTTTTTTAAGTGGGATTTTCCTGAGAAGGGGAGACAATTTAATCACATCTTTTGTCAGGATCTTCCAGAACAAAATATTAAATTTATAATGCCTTGGAAAGAATGAAAAACAGTACTGGGGTTTAGGTCAACTGATCAGGGCTAAAGACAATTCACCCAGCCTGCATTTTCATGATGAATCACCAGAGAGTTGTAATATTGCAGGTAAAGAGAAGATGGAGTTTTCAACTATCTGGTTGGTTTAAACACTGATCTCTTGGGACCAGCAGTTAGCGTAATGGCTATGTCGCTGGACTCCCATGTAGTCGACTGCGGTTCGCATCCCGGACCCAGTGGCTTAAAACTCACGCTGGGCGCGTGTGCGTGAGTGCCCAAGATCCCGAGAGGAGATCGAAGGAGAAGGGACTGTGGCGTGGCCATCCCCCCTGGGGGGTGATTTCTCGCTTTCTGTCTCTCTGTCTCTCTCTGGCTGGCTGGCAAGCACATGCACCCTATAGCAAAAACCTCTCCAAAAAAAAAAAAACCACGGATCTCCTGAAAACTTGTCCTTGCTTTTGAAGGTGACTGAAATAGTCCTCCAAGCCCTATCTTTAATTTCATCATCATCATTACGACAATAATATTGATGACACAAATGAAGACTGTTCCCAGGTTTAGAGTCACATATCAATAATTATAAACACCACATGAACTCTGCAATGTAGTTTTGGCCAGATATAAAAAGGATTATTTGATTTGCTCAGAGAATTATAAACTGCATTATTTCTAACATAGGAGATATTATTTTTAAAAAATTTTATTTCTTTTTATTTTTGTTTCTTTTATACATTAAATCATGTTACTTAGCTTACAAAGTGAATATTCTAACATGTGTACATTTCTCACCAGTCCAGTTCACCATACTAGAAAGTTATCTTCAATAGATAATAATCCATTTCTTTGTCCCATAAATGCCTTGCCTCTCAATTTTTCTCCTTAATGTCCTTCCTCAGACTCTACTTCTTCACTAGCCCTCTTTCCACACTGTATCTGATATTCACAACCATTTACTTAGTTTCTATAAATACTAGACATTCAGTTTTGGCCATAGAAGGCAGACATTCGGTATATATCAAGTGGAGACATACAATGTCTCTCTTTTATCTCTTGGCTTGCTTCACTCAGCAGTAAGTCTTCCATATTCTCATTCTCCCATATTTTAATAAGGTTAATCATCTTTTATCAGGACAGCTTCTTGAGTTCTTTGTGTATTCTGGTTATCAGTCCCTTATCTGATGCATAGTTTGCAAAAATATTTGCCCATTCTGATTCACACTAATTACTGTGTCTTTTGCCATGCAGAAACTTCTTAATCTGATGTAATCCCACTTGTCTATTTTGGGGATTATTGACTATGCTTTGGGGGGGGGGGTTTATTTAAAAAGTCTTTGCCTCCCTCAGTGTCTCCCAGAGATTCCCCAGTGTTTTCCAGTAGCCGTTTTATAGTTTGAGGTCTTAGGTTTAGATCTTTGATCTACTTTGAGTTGATTTTTGTCAAAGGTGAGAGGTAGGGGTTCTGATTCATCTTTCTGCAGGTGGATATCCAGTTTTACCAGCACCATTTGCTAAAGAGGTTTTTCTTTTCCCACTGGTACCCTGGATTTCCCCAGTGGATTGACTGGTACCCTTTGTCAAAAATCAGTCTGGGAGTTTATTTCTTGGGACTCTGTTCTGTTCCATTGGTCCACCTGTCTATTCCTGTGCCAATACCATGCTGTTTTGATTACCACAGCTTTGTAGTATATTTTTTGGGTTAGGGGTGAGATGCCACCCACTCCACACCTCTTGTGCAGGATTGCTTTGGCAACATGAGATCTTTTATGATTCCAGTCAAATTGTATGATTGGTTTTTTTTTAGATCTGTGAAGACTGTCTCTGGCACTTTGATTGGGATTGTGTTAAATACGTAGATTAATTTGGGTTGAATTGCCATTTTGAATATATTAACTCTTCCAATCCAGGAACATGAGATGTCCTTCCACTTTTTGGTGTCATTTTCAATTTCTTTTTTTTAGCTTCTCATAGTTCTGACCTTTCCAACCTATTTAAAGTTTAGTTCTAAAATCTGAATAATAGGAAATTAATTTCCCCTCCAAATTTTGACATATCATTGATCTATATATGTGTGCCTAGAAGAATTCCTGATTTGGACCTATTTTTAATTTATGCTTTCAGATGTGCTTGCTCAAGAATTAACATATAATAGAGTAGATAAAATTTCAAAAAATATCAACCTAAAACCTTAACCATTTGAGACTGAAGCCTAGATATATACTAATGACACCATATGACAGTATTATATTTAATGAGTGACAGTTTGAAAAAAAATCCTGGGGTAAACATGAACCATCAACAATATGGCTATGGTTGAATGCTTTGCTATTGGGGTTTTATGAGTTAATTCTGTGTTGTCTGTCTGTGCATACACATGACCTTCTGGGTGAGCACCGTTTTAAGTTATCTTTGGGATACTTGCAATCTTGCTGATTGCTACAGGTTAACCCAGTTCTCCATACAGAGAGCCCTGATCAAAATCACCAGAGCTTTCTCTTTTAGCATTTTCCTTGTTTAAGCTCATAACAACAAGGCTTTGCATTTGATTCTTTTGTCTAAAGTTTGCCTGTAGATGCATTTACTACTTTCCCAGCCAATCCATTGTCTGTCACACCGAGTTGTTTTCACTGGTGAACTGTAGCTACCAACTGGCCTGCAAATGCTACCATGCATTCTCCTTGCCTGCATGTGTAGCAAATGTACTTTCTGAGACTACATGATGGTGACTTTTTCCCTTTTCATTCCGGAAGCCTTTTTATTTAGTTTTACTATAAAATACAGAGAATCTGTTAATAAAATGGTCTTAGTAATTTAATAATTTAGTTTATAATTCTCAAAAACTATCCACCTGTGTCATCAAGCTAAATTAGGAAAGGGCAAGCCAACATGAGACTTCACCCTGGAATTAACATAGGGCCAAGCCAAACCTTGCAGTATCAGATATTCATTCTAACCATCTCAACAATCAATATTATATAACTTTTTTAAAAATTAGATGTAGAATACTTTGGTTTACTTATAATTTTTTGAAGAATTATTTTATTTAACTTTATTTATTTTGACCAGTGAAGGACAGAATGAGAGAAAGTGAGAAAACAAGCTGCCAGGTCCAGGACTCGAACCATGGTCAGCCAGCCATAGGTCAAGTGCTCTTAACCACCATGCCACCTGCTGGTCCCAATAGTTTATTTATAATTTTTAAGCTAATATAGTTGTTAAAAACTTTTAACTCTGTAGTAAATAACTAATCTATTTGACATCTTATTCACATCTTATATTTTAATACTTATTAGTATTTTATTAGTATTTTTCATTTGTGAAAATAAAAATACATTCTTATCAAGAACATATAGAAAAACATAAAAATAAAATTTTTAAAAATCCATCAGCATTCCACTATCTTGAGTTACATATACTGCATTTTAATGCATTTTCTTCCCTTTTTCTAATTCCATTTATTTTAAAGTAGAAAAACAAGCTTAGAGAGCCAAATGGAAAGCCCTACTACATTGTAATCCTTTCCTAAAGAAGAAGAAGGCAAAAAGAGCTTGGGCAGAAAGTGTCTGTGTCCATAGGACCCTGCCTCTGGGCTATAAAAATGGTGCCACTTCTTTTAATAAACATTTTGAACATCTGCTATGTGCTAAGCACTCCACTATGTACCAGAAACACAGACACAAAGAGCCCAATCCCTGCAAAGTCAACCAGAGGAGGCAAAGAAGTAAACCAACACGGCATAATATAGAGTCCATGACAAAGGTGAGCCCAGAAAACAGGGACAGAATATCTTTCTGAAGGGGATGGAATTGGCGTTGAGTCACAAAGGACTGGCAGAAGCAGTTAGGTGAAGAATGCACACACCACAGAGGGAGCAAGCAGCATTTCCTGAACCCCGAAGCACTGGACAGATCAGCAGTGATCCATAGTTGAGGCGACTAAAGGGGGTTATCAGAAATGCAGTTAATTTAATCACTTTCCCCTAAGGTTATTTTTAGTTTTTAAGTTTTTGGGGTTTTTTTTAGTTTATTTCTTCCATGAGAGAGGGATCCAGAGACAAAGCCCCCAACAGAGGCTTCATGCCATCATCTACCCCTAGAGTCAGCTAGCACTAATTATGGGTACACACATGCATGCCTGGTGTGATGGGGAGGGGTGGGTCCCAGGTTGCAAACCCAGAATCTCTTCCATGTGGTTTCAGTTGTGTTACTGTTATGCTATTGCCTGGCCCTTCTTCTAACATTTTGAGAAAATATATTTCTCATATCTGAAACACTCTATGTCAAAAGTTGAGATATTGGTATCAAAACAATATTGACCTTAAAGACCTGAAGCTACAATCTATGAAATTTCCCCCAACCCCACCCACCCCCATAGACTTAAAGCAGTCATGTTTAGTGATAGCCAATGTCCAGTTCAACTGAAGACATTTATTAAATGTCATTTTAGAAAGACAGAAATATTAATTGTTTCTTTTGTTTAATCTATCTGAATTACTACTAAATATCTGTTTAATAATCCACAGAGGTTATACATATCTAGTGAGAAAATACAGGCTCATGAAAGATACACATAAAAAAGCCATGTACGTACAGGAAGTAGAATACTGGTTCAGGTACTGGACTCCCACATGTCCAACCTCAGTTCAAATCCTGAACCTGGAAGCTTGAAAATCATGCTGGGCACTTATGCATGTGCCCAAAATCCCAGGAGGAGGAGACCAGCAGTTCGCATAATGGCTATGTCACTGGACTCCCACATAGTCAACTGCAGTTCGAGTCCCGGACCCGGTGGCTTAAACTCACGCCGGGCGCATGTGCATGTGTGCCCAAGATCCCGAGAGGAGCATGGAGGAGAAGGGATTGTGATGTGGCCATCCCCCATGGGGGAGGGGGTGATTTCTCGCTTTCTGTCTCTCTGTCTTTCTCTGTCTTTCCGGTGACTTTCTGTCTCCCTGTCTTTCTCTGTCTTTCCGGTGACTTCACGTGCCCTATAGCAAAAACCTCTCCAAAAACAGAAAGGAAAAAAAATCCCAGAAGGAGAATGGAGCATGGTCACCCGCCTGGGGAGAATGGAGGAGAAGAGACTGAAGCATGGCCACCCGCCTGGGCAGGGGGATTCTTACTTTCCCTCTCATTGTCTTTCTTTGTCTCTCTGGCAAGCACATGTGCCCTATGGCAAAAAACCTAAAACAAAACAAACCCAAAAAAAAACAAGTCATGTAGAGTGAAGAAAATAAATAAAGGAGATATCCTTTAACATATGTGTGGATGTTTGTTTATGTATGAATGTACAGCCCTCATCCCCACTAGCCTTCTTGTCAGTAACCATGTTGCACTCTAAAACTGCTAATAAAAAGCTGTAATGGATGACTACCAGGACATAGTAGGCTATGGATGCCAAATACGCTTCATTTCACCTGCCAAATCCCACTGCGTAGTCACTACTAATTAATTACTAATTAATGATCACCAAACTGCAAAGGGAAAAGGTAGTAAAGGATAAAGGGAAGAATAGCAAATATTTTAAGTTCTGCATGCCATGTGGTCTCTATTGAACTCTGCTGCTAGAGTGTGAAAGTAGCTATAGATAATACATAATCAAATGGCATGTCTATGTCCCAATAAAATTTTATTTACAAAAGCAGTCTGTGGGTGAGATTTGGTTTGATTACTCCTATCCTGGAGCACTGAACTGTGGAGGACTTAAGGTTACATCTTGGCCAAGGCAGAAAGGGAACAGCACACACTTGCAATCCCCATGTCAAATGAATTCCGTCTATGAGCTAAAACTTGGAAATGGACAGCTTAGTTCTAATTCTGGCTCTTTCTCTAGTTCACGAGGTAATTCGTAACCAACTGTTTAACCTTATATTGGTCAGCATTCTTGGTTGCAAACAAAATCCACACTGGCTTTAATTTAAACCTCAAAGTCCTAAACCCCACAGCCAGGATCAAGACAATTACTAAGGATCTAGGAGGACCGTCTGAAGCCTCTAGGGAACCAGACACCTTCACCACCATGCTGACCCGGGGACAGCATTTCCTGTTGTCATTTCTGCGTTCGTCTCATTTTTGTGCATCTGAGTGAAAAAGCTTTGTTGTATATCTGTTCCCTTGATGAAAGGGAGTCTGAGAAATACGGGTTTCAGATTCTGACTTGGGATAAACAATACTCACTACATGGCAATCTATTAAAATTTTTCAGCGGTGCACTAAAGAACCTGGGCAACCGTGACAGGCAGGAAGTCCACCATATCTGCCAACCTAAATTGCTCCCTCTATAAAACTGGGGATCCTTTTGTCCCAAACTGCTCAGTATGTTCATTTATAGGTGATGTGCATGTTTTCAAGGGTAGAAAATACTTTGCTTTGACATAATTTGTTATTTAAAGACTTTCCAGGATTTCAACCTAACCTACGAGCCGCTGCTGAAATATATAATGAATAATAAGTGGCTTAAAACTCTAATTTTATCATTGACTTATATTGGCAATCCACTACTTTATTTCATCTCACCTTTCAAACAATAGCTTCTCCATACACCAAGGGATAGAAAAAAATCAGGGAAAATATAACTACTCTTAATAACTAAACAATGCTAACAAGAACCTCCCCCATTATATTTTTACTGTATGCAGAAAAGCAACTGATGACATTTCATTCTCCTTGCAATTTTTGAATATTTCCTTTCCTTCTTTTTCTTTAATTTCTTTTTCTGAAAGTAAAGCAGGCCAGGGGCCCTGGCACAACATGTGTCCTGTGTGCCAGTCCTGGCAGGTGTCCTTTACACCTTGACAGCTTTATCACCTGCAGTCAGCCTTTTCCTGAAGCCACCAAGCATATTATTGGAAGCTGGTATGTTGGTTCCTTGTGTGCCTTTATTGCTGCTCTCATCTTTGTCTACAATGGAGGAGGCTCTTTTATGGTTGTGGAATTAATTGAGTCACTAGACTTTCCTTAGGTCTTTTAAAAAGCTTCTCACCTTATAGCTTATTACGATCATAAGCTTCTCTTGCAATGCAAGCAGTGGAGTAATTTTCTAGACTTGGTGAAGGCTTCCCTTCTCTCACTTTTTAATGTGAGCTCCTCTCTACTGTCCCCTGAACTGAGAACCTCTGTTCCTGCCATCGGTCATTACAACGTTTGCAGTTAAATCCTCCCAGTTTCGCCAAGTGTTCTTACAGAGCACATTCATCTAATCTAGAAATCAACTGCCAACAGTTTGAAATGAAAAAAAAAAAAAGTAAAATACGTATCTACTCTTTCCTCATAGTCAACTTTTCATACCCATGAAGAAATTAATGTTTTAAAAAAACATACAAAATTTATGCCAAATCATATCTGTCTTATTTATTATTGCATCCCCAATAATAAGTTGGGCCTGGCACAGTGTTCCTCAATAAATATTATTAAATTGATAAACAATTTAAAAATTAAGTCCTAATGGTCCATTCACATGGCCCCAGGTTACTTACTCTTCTGATACATGCTCTATAGCACAAATGCCCATTGCATCCAGCATTAAATAAAATTATCAGTCATAGAATGGAAATGGAAATTGTCATCAGCATCTCTCTTTAACTCATGAGAAACTAAAATGTTCATCAGATTAATTTTTATATTGAATATTTTTATTAGATCATATTTAATAGTGTATCTACTTCAGGTATCAAATCTATTTTCTTTGCTGCATGTGAATGAAATGAAAAGAGTCTGTAATCCTTGAGCACGTCCCTCCTGCTCACCAGTCCATTAAGCCAATGTAGCAAAAACTCTTAGATAATAAGTCACTCAATGGTCATAGTTTTTTTTGAGCCATCAGATATAGGATATGAATTGCTTATTTCATTTTACATTTTTCTATGTAATATCTAATGCCTGGATTGTTAATGAGAATTAATAGGTGATTCCAAAGGGATAATATACAAAATGTTGCTTGTACATGCAAAATATACAAACAGGGAAAGAATCCATACCTTTAAGTAAGTTTCTCAAAAACATTAATGACGGGGGACCAGCAGTTAGCATAATGGCTATGTCGCTGGACTCCCACATAGTCAACCACAGTTCGAGTTCCGGATCCGGTGGCTTAAACTCACGCTGGACGCGTGTGTGTGCATGCCCAAGATCCCAAGAGGAGAATGGAGAAGAAGCGATTGTGGCATGGCCATCCTCCCTGGGGGTGATTTCTCACTTTCTGTCTCTCTCTGTCTGGCGAGCACAGCGCCCTATAGCAAAAAAAAAAAAAAAAAAAAATGTTAATGACCACAAAAAGTTCTGGCCCAAATGTGCTGACATCTATCTAAGTCTGTTTTTTTGTTGTTGTTGTTGTTGTTTTTTTCTCTCTCTGTTTCCTGTGGCTGGGCTAAGATATTTGAAAAATAACTAGTGGTAGTTAGCATTACCAGCTTTCTGGGAATTCTCTAATTTGGCAGCTTACGAGCACCATAGACTCAATATGTTAACTAATGTAAACTATTCACCAAAAACTGTGCTTTGGAAAGTCACATGTAAGAAATTAAGAGCTGGCCCAGCTGAACTGTGGTACTGGAAGCCATATGGCCAACTACTGGTTCAGATCCCTGGGTTGGCCTGAAGACACACCAGACGTATGTGGGGCACTTAAGATTCTAAGTAGCTAAAGAAAGGGGTCACAATGTGATGGGCCACTATCAAGGGTGCTTTCTCTCTCTTTTTCTCTCTCTCTCATACATATGAATGCCTTTTGTCATTAAAAAGAAGAAGAAATTATGAATCTAAGTCAATTAAGTAAAAAAAAAAAAATCTTTCTGAGGTGATATTTGATCTATACCTAAAAATTCTGCCCAAAGTGCCATGCTCTGCCAGTTGATCCACATGCTACCCCAAACGTGGGATCATAAAAGTAGAAAACTGCATTAAGAAAGTCAATAGCTACAGACATAATGTAGTGTGAATAAGGCCTGTGTTTCTGTCCGTAGTAAAGGCACAGAATGTAGTTGCTATAGGATCTGCTGGAACCCAAATGACTCACCAAGGGTAAGAGAAAAAGACACACTAATTTAAAATTTGAAAAAAATATAATATAATTAAATCTTAAAATTAATTCATTAATAAACCAAATCCAGTAGATATGTACTAAGAAATGATAGTCCTTTTTGAGTAAATGTGTGTGTGTGTGTGTTCTTGTATTATAGGCATACTGAACTCTTTCCTGTTTCTAAGTGAGTTTCTCTCCACAACCCCTAAGTGCTTCAGATATTATCCTTATCTTACTCCTTTCAGCGTGGATCACTATACTCTCTCACAGAGATAAGAGGAAATGCTTCCTCCATTCCCTCACCAATATAGAGTTTTTGCTGAGATTAAAACACATTTCTTTCATGCACATGTTCCAGGCCAAAATGTGTTTCCTAAGAAATATGTTACATATAAAGACTGAGAAACTCAGAACTGGCTTTCTGAAGTTTTCTTTTTTTTTCCACTCTAAAACAATAGGGAGGAAAGTGCCCATACTTTCCACTGCTTATCATGATATACATAACATACTTTCTTCAAATAGAACATGCTAAAAAAGCTAAATCTCAGAAGGAAAGTCTTTTCTCTTGCTAAACAAACTCAGGAAGCTAAGTACAAAACCCATTATCTCTTTTAGCAAAAAACATAGGAGTCACCTTAATGAAAAAAGGCCAGTCCTGTAGCACAATGGTTAAACACTGCACAGAAGCCAGAGCTCATGTGCTGACTAAGGTTCAAATCCTGGTCATGGCAGCTTGAAAAACATGTGCATATGCACATACCCATTCCTAACTGAATAGAGAATTTAAGGATAGAGTATTGAGATGTAACTATTCATTTTCAGGGAGTATTTTATCTTTCTCTCTCTCTCGTAAACACTCTAACATAAAAATAGTGGAGAGCAAGATCTGAAGAGAATGAGATACATAATAGGTATTTTTGGGTTTTAGGATGGAAGGAAAGTGGGGGGAAAAGTGAGAAATGTAGGGTTCAAATGGTTTTAGATGGAAAAGTGACAAGTGAAGTAACTATAGCCCAAAGTATTGAATAATTAACCCAAAGTATTTTTAAAGAGTTATTTTTATTTAATTTTATTTATTTTAATTTGACCAGAGAGGGACAGCGAGAGAGAGAGGGAAAGTGAGAAAACAAGTCACCAGGTCCAGGACTTGAACCACCGTCAACCATGTGGGAATCTAGCACCCTCAACTATGAACTCTTTCCTGTTTCTAAGTGAGTTTCTCTCCACAACCCCTAAGTGCTTCAGATATTATCCTTATCTTACTCCTTTCAGCGTGGATCACTATACTCTCTCACAGAGATAAGAGGAAATGCTTCCTCCATTCCCTCACCAATATAGAGTTTTTGCTGAGATTAAAACACATTTCTTTCATGCACATGTTCCAGGCCAAAATGTGTTTCCTAAGAAATATGTTACATATAAAGACTGAGAAACTCAGAACTGGCTTTCTGAAGTTTTCTTTTTTTTTCCACTCTAAAACAATAGGGAGGAAAGTGCCCATACTTTCCACTGCTTATCATGATATACATAACATACTTTCTTCAAATAGAACATGCTAAAAAAGCTAAATCTCAGAAGGAAAGTCTTTTCTCTTGCTAAACAAACTCAGGAAGCTAAGTACAAAACCCATTATCTCTTTTAGCAAAAAACATAGGAGTCACCTTAATGAAAAAAGGCCAGTCCTGTAGCACAATGGTTAAACACTGCACAGAAGCCAGAGCTCATGTGCTGACTAAGGTTCAAATCCTGGTCATGGCAGCTTGAAAAACATGTGCATATGCACATACCCATTCCTAACTGAATAGAGAATTTAAGGATAGAGTATTGAGATGTAACTATTCATTTTCAGGGAGTATTTTATCTTTCTCTCTCTCTCGTAAACACTCTAACATAAAAATAGTGGAGAGCAAGATCTGAAGAGAATGAGATACATAATAGGTATTTTTGGGTTTTAGGATGGAAGGAAAGTGGGGGGAAAAGTGAGAAATGTAGGGTTCAAATGGTTTTAGATGGAAAAGTGACAAGTGAAGTAACTATAGCCCAAAGTATTGAATAATTAACCCAAAGTATTTTTAAAGAGTTATTTTTATTTAATTTTATTTATTTTAATTTGACCAGAGAGGGACAGCGAGAGAGAGAGGGAAAGTGAGAAAACAAGTCACCAGGTCCAGGACTTGAACCACCGTCAACCATGTGGGAATCTAGCACCCTCAACTACCACGCCACCTGCCAGCCCCAGTCCAAAGTATTTCCTGGACAGAAGGAGGTTTTGCACTCCCAATTATCCAGAAAATTGCTTCAAGCTTTCATTTCTTGCCATAAGTATAGGTTCGGGCAAAGCTATTTACTGGTCAGGGTGAGGGTTGGTGGTGGTGAGAGACAAATGAATCAAGAGCGAACTGAGAATCAAAAAGTTTGCAATAGCCTTAAACAATCATTCTGCATAACTTAACATGGGAATATAATTTTATAAGTGGGATATTTCTATAGCATCCATAAAATTCAGGAAAAAATAATAAAGATGAGTATTAAAAATAAAGCTAACCAGGTATCATTTCGTTTTACATAAAATAGAGATTGCATTCCCAGCTGGTCTGAAGTTAAGACAGCTATTTCCATTTACTATGCCCCTTAAAGCAGTTTTAAAAGTATCAGCCTCTCTGCTCAATTGTAAAATGCCTGCTAGTTTTTGAAGGAGTGCTTTGGAGGGTGAGAAAGATTCAACTCTAAAATGGCTAAAAGACAGTTTTATGAATTTCACTGTGTCTACAAGATGAAGTATTCAGGCCGTTATCGTGTGCTTATATTTCCAGGATGTGAACAGACAGCTCCTGCCTCTGTATTGATGACTGCTTACTATGCTGGCACCTTCGCGCTGCACAATAGGTAACACATCTGCAAAACCGCTCTCAGAAGCAGGAAAGGCAGCTGTTAAAATGACACTCTTCCTGCATTAAAACCACCCCTAGTTGGAAGGCTTGTGAGGACTGTTAAGAAGTCATCTTACCTGATCCCTGTTGATGAGCTTTATATATATATATATATATATACATACACACATATATGTGTATATACATATATATATAGTCTTCTGAAAATACCATGGCGTGTTACCAGTCTTCTATTATTAGCAAGAGTTCCACCTCTTGTGAAGCAACAGAAGCCAAACCATTACAGCTTAAAGACCCCTCAATTCTCACCTATGAGGTAACCAGTCTCCCACTGAGTTAGAAAAGACTGAAATTTGCATGCATATCAAGTTTAAGCCGAAATATTCGTTTTAATAGAAGAGGACATCTCAAGGTGGTAAAAATTGAAAAGCTTCTCATTTCTGGTCTCTTCCCATACAAAACCCTTTCCTCTCCCTCAGTCAGCACCCAGCTTCTCTCCAGAATCATGAAGTCCAGCCCAGAGTGTATTCAACATTACCCTCAAAAACCTGGGCATCTTGCCTTTTGCAAAACAAAGAATTTTTAAAGCAGGGGGCTTTTTGTAATGAAATCAGGGCCCTTGGTCACATAACGTCTGTGTCAGTCAGGCGACCATGAAGATTTGAGAGAACCCTTCAGGGGCATTTCGGCCCATCTCCTAGGATGCCTGACCAGGGGCACTCAGGAAATAGTGGCCCTGGATCCTCTCACAGTTTTTGTTAGAAACCGGTGTTTCGTTTCCCAGGGCTGCTATAACAAACTACCACAAACTGGGTGGCTTAAAACTACAGCAACTTCATTCTCCCACAATTCCAGAAGCTACAGGTCTGAATTAAGGTTTCAGTAGATCACAGTCCTACCGGAAGATCTAAAGAACAATCTGTTTTTGCCTCTTCCCATTCAGAAGGCTGTTGGCATTTCTCGATTTGTGGCCAAATCTCCATAATCTCTACCTCCAAGATCACAGTGACTACCCTAACCATTCTACCTCCTTCACCTCTCTCTTACACAGACACCTGTGGTGGCATTAAGGGCTTGTCCAGATAATACAGGACAATCTTGTCATCTTAAAATTCTTAACAATTACATCTGCAAAGACCCCTTTTCCAAATGTGGTCATACTTAAAAATTTCAGGGACTAGGGCTTACTATCTTTGAGTGGCTATTATTCGACCTACAGTAATATTCAAGATCCTAAACCCTGAGTAGCTGCAGGTTTTGAGAAATGACAGTAGACATTCCTAAAGGGTGACTGACATGAGGCTGTTGGGTTAACATTTTCCACTACTGTGTGCCAAAATGTTTGCACTTTCTTGATACATTGGTGCTTAAAGAATTAGATGAACATTGCCTTGCCTTGTCTTCCCTTTATGGTTGCCATTGACTTTTATCCTCTTTCCCATAATCTTCCCTTTGCCCAGCATACTAACTTTGCTGCTGTTAATAAGGTGCACCTGTAAAATGCTTTATCTCTTTTTCTTACTTGCCTCCTCTTAAAGTGAACAGGTAAGAAAATGAAGCAGAATTCACACTGTCCTTATCCATATCAACTCTAAGTTTTATTCTCAATCTTGCTGCCTTCAGAACCAGAAACTTACCCTGTGTGTCATGGTTTGTTTCACATTTGTTTCTTTCCACACTTCTTTATTCATTAAGAAAGCAGTCTAAGAGAACCTGGCTGTTCTTTTGCTTTGAACATATTCCTCTGCCAACTCCTGGCCAGATTGACAGATCTTGGGGCTGAGGAATACTTAAGGCCACATCTCTTCTCCAACATTCCCCTAAGAACAATAAATAAAAAAGGATATCATCCAAATTGGGTGGTCCCCTGGGCCTGTGGTCACCAGAAATTTGGATTCAAGGTCCACCTTGCTTTCTAAAACTCACTACAACAAAGAAGAAAGGGAGTGAGATACAACAGCGCTGCATCAGATGCCCGTGAAACTTAGGTGAACTTAGAGCGTCAGGGTGAGGGAGGAAGAAAGCACATTGAAGTCATGTTTCTACTTGCTATTTTGCTCACTGAGCATAAGCTCCCAACTGGCATAAAATGGAAGAGACAATATTTTCTATCTGCTTAATCAGTTTGACCTCAGTTTCCTGCTGGCCCTCAAAACGTGAGCATTTTGTTACACTATGTATGAATTTAGAATTCAAAGACATGTATTGTCACAGGACATCATTTTGTCATGGTGAGAACATCACAGAGGATACTTACACAAACCTAGATGGAATAACCTACCTGCTGACCCTCAAAACGTGAGCATTTTGTTACACTATGTATGAATTTAGAATTCAAAGACATGTATTGTCACAGGACATCATTTTGTCATGGTGAGAACATCACAGAGGATACTTACACAAACCTAGATGGAATAACCTACGATGCACCGAGGCTATGTGGTATACCCCATTGTAATTTTATGGGACCATGGTCATACATGCATGTCATTGTTGACCAAATCATTTTCATAAAGAGCATGACTGTATTATATAATTCATGTACCTGACACTTAGAGTTGCATATATACTATGGCATTTGTTGGGGGTTTTTTGTGGATATTTTAAATTATTTGCAAGAGTAACTGACAATTCATGATTTCCATTAACCTCTGACAATTACAACTCAACTGTGATGAGAGAAGCAAAGAAATTAAATAGCTGAAAGTAAAAGAGACTACAGATGGTGTCATATCCTGAAATGAATTTTATCAAAGTATTTATAAAACTTCCACTACAGAAATGGTTTTAAAGGTCACTGCATCTAAGATAGAGTCTGCATCAGTCAGGATAGGGTCTGCTCTGCTGCAGTCATACACAGCTCCCCAATGCAATGGGTTCGAAGACATTCAGGGTTTGCTTCTGCTCATGCTACACGTCTATTGTGGTTCTGCTCCACACTGTGTCTGTTAGGGGCCCACGGTGACCGCACACTGTCAGTTATGGTAAAGGAAAAGGAGACACAGCAAATCCTACCATTTCTCTTAAACCTTCTGCCAGAAGCGGTGGACGTCACTTCTGCTCCTATCTCATTGGTCAGAACAGGTAACATGATCATTCCTAAGTTCAACATATGTCTCCAGTGGTGAGAGAGAAATGGAATATTTAGAATTTTTTCTTCAATATTTCCCTTCAAAAGGAGGTTGATGAGCCAATGCTTCAAACCTCACTATCCCTCAGAGAAGCCCATTCTGCTTTCAGTCAATTCCAAGTTTTAGAAAGTTCTTCATTAGATTAATTACAAATTTACTTCCTCAGAGTTTTCAGCTATTGGTCCACATTTTATGCTTTTCTATCAATGAGGACAAACCAAGTTATTTTCCATGGGATAGCACCTCAAATATGTGAAACAAATAAGCTCCTCAACTCTGTTTCATATAACAGGGCATTTGGTCTTTTCTCAGTACTTTTGCTTTTCCAAATCTCTATTCCAGTAATAAATCTCCTCGGCATTCTCTCTGCCTCATGGAACTTTCTACACCCATGGTTTCTAGAGATGTGTTTTTACCATCAAATTCACCTCATTGTGTTCAAATGCCTGTCATAATGCCTGCGGTCTCCCTCCCAATAGCCAAGGAACAAGATTCTGCTGGAAGATACACGGTTATGGCACCCTAGGTATCCGTGTTCCATGGCACTGTTTGTACCTCATTAGTAAACATTTTCTTTAAATTATCTTGGATACTCATTAAATATTATCAGCTACTTAGAACCAAAGGATAATTATGAGTTTAATGAAGCGTGCACCAGCTTGCTCAAGTCTAACGTTTGTTTCTCTGCTGGGACCCCATTTTACTTTGCACTTATCCTTCAGCAAAGCTACTCTACAAAGTCACTTTGGCAATAAGAAGTATTTAATTAGATTAATGAATTTTTATCGCCTCTCCTAGGGATTAGGCTTGTTAAATCCTGGCGACCAAAGAACAACAGATTTTTTATTACTGCATGTTTAGGGATGCACTGGTGGTGCTGCAGCAGCGGTCCTCATAAGTCAGGCTGCTCTGGGCAGTTCTACCTTGGATCCCCTGGTAAGCGAAGGATCTCTGGCAGAGACAACCTGTGCCTTCAGTTAAATCACAGAAATCAAAATGCAAATGAAATCATGTGCATCCCAGACAGGGTTTTCAGCAGCTGTCTTTCTGTCAGAGGATGTTGACTTATTGTACCCTGAGAAAATGTGCCCCCTCTTCTTGTATTTGCAGGTGTTTAGGAGGAAAGAGAGGATCCTGTAACCAGTGCTACTAGCTCTACATAGGTGTCCAGTGATATTTTTCTAAGTCCTCAGCATGCTGATTAATAATAAGGCAGAAGCAGCTAGGGTTTTTTTTTTAGGATACGGGTGTATTCATCTGAAGATGTTAAACCGTATACATATGTAAAACAATTTGATATCTTTTTTAGCTAATGCTTTGAATTATGGCAATATCTTTCATCGAGAAGCTTCAAAACACTTGAAAAACAAACAGCTGCATTTCTCCCCCACCACATTTCTACGAGGCAATTTTCAAGCATGAATATCCCCACTTAATAAATGAAACAACTGAGGCACAAAAGCAAAGAATCACCCAAAGTTGTAAAACAAATTGGCAGAGCAACACAAGAAGATGCCTGCGATGACAAGACTGATGATGTTCCTTCAGAGGAGTGTAAATCCAAACGCAATCATGGAATCATCTCTCAGAAATTTAAGATGATGCTCCAGGAAGAGACAGAAATAGGAATGGGGCCTAGAAGGAAATAGGAGACTTCCAGGGGATATTTTTTTTTTAATTTGCTATAGGGTACATGTGCTCACTCACTAGAGAGACTAAAATGAGATAGAAAGTGAGAAATCACTCCCCAGGGGAGATGGCCACATCACAATCCCTTCTCCTCTATTCTCCTCTTGAGATTTTAGTATGTGTGCACATGCACCTGGCATACCTCTCAAGGCACTGGGTCTAGGACTCTAACCATGCAGTTGACCAAATGGGATCCAGCCACCCCAACCACCACACCACTTGCTGACCTATGATAAAAAATTTTTTTTCTCCTTCTTTCCTCTTTTTCTTGGTATTTGCCATGGGGCACATGTGCTTACCTGACAGAGACAGAGGGAAAGTGAAAAACTGCCCCTTGAGGGTATGGCCACACTGAAGTCCCTTCTCCTCCATTCTCCTCTCAGGATTTAGGGCATACACGCCCATGTGCCAGGAGTAATCCTCAAGGCACCAGGTCCAGGGCTAGCACCACAGTCAGCCAAGTGAGAGTCCAGCGCCTTAACCACCTCATCACCTGCTTGCTCCCCTGTGATAAATTTTTTAGCAGAGCAGAGAAGGGAAAATGGAGGAGGTATTGAAAATAAGCTTTATAAAAGGTTACTTGTGCCCATGGAAACAGCGGCATGATTTGAACCAAATTCCGAAGCAACCTTCCCACTGAGGCCATCAGGCACAGAATCCTTGTAATGCTATACACCTCAAGGATTTAAAATAATGAAAAGTAAATAAATAAAGATGGGGGGAAAGAGAAAAAAAGCTTTATGGCAATTCAGAGGGAAATTCAATCTACGATGTAAACAAAGAAGGCATACCTAAATTTAGTCCATTTGTAAACATTTAGGATTGATTACACACATATACAGTGACCATATAATTTATCACCCAAACTGGAACATTTTTGAGAGAAAAAGGAGGCCCCATTAATAATTACACTCATTGTAGCTGTCTTATTTCTTTGCAATTATGCTAGTAAGCACCATTTTCCAGCCTTCTAAATGAGTGTTTTCATTTAAACTCTGTCCAGATGTTACCAAAAAACTCAAATTTTGATGAAGAAATTGGAGAAAAGTAAAAAATTTAACATGGAAAAGAGTTTTCCACAACTACTAGAAACATAAACCATTTTGTGTTCATTTTTTCTTACCTAAGATCATCCTTCTTTTCTAACACTTCACATACAAGAAATACTCCTTGTGAATAGACTGTACCAAGCTAATTTTCCCCTCTTTTCCTATTATTTTTTTAAAGTTGTCTGCAGTCTTATATTTGGCTGATCTGACGAAAGCAGCAAAAAAGCAAACTGTTGGGAGATACTGTTATGTGTAGATATAGACATTTTTCACCATACCAGTACCATCCATAGTTCGCATCCTTATAGAATTATTGTGGATTGTTCAGCCCTGTAAAAAGAAAGGGGCCCACTTCCCACGTACCTGGGGAAAGGTGACTAATGGAAATCGTAACCTGGTAAATATGGAGGAGTGCTCTTTGAGAAGGATTGTTTAAGGGCCCAGATAAGAACCTAGACTCTGCTTTTCGACTAGTTCTAGTCCATGTGACTTTGTGAGGTGATGGAAGTGCGCACAGCCTGCGGAGTTCTATGCAGTAGCCACTTGCCGCACGTGGCTATTGAGCATTGAAATGAGACACTAAGCATTTAATTTTATTTCATCGTAATAAATTTAAATTGGAAAGTTATGTGTAGCCAGTAGCTACCAAATTGGACAATACAAATCTAGACAATCAAAGTTATGTACACACACACACACACACACACACACACCCCACTTTGGTTTCTAGAAATCAGCAGATGCTGTAGTTTTTCAAGTTAACACCCAGGAACAGTTTTGCATGTTAGGAGCTATCTTGTCTTTAACAAGAGAAAGGGTCAGATGTAAAGTTCAGCCTGCCAAGAAGGGAGCAGAAGTGAGAAAACTTCCCTTTGCTATGGTGGTGTCCACCATCAGGGTGATAACTTAGTAGTGGACACTCTGAAGGTCTAGGAGAGGAAATAAAGCAATGCACCTCCACACACCTGGGAAGTAGAAACAAGTGTGAATCCGCCAAAGCATGAGATGCTTGAGCAAGACACTAAATGCTATCTTTCATTTCTTTTATCTGCAGTTACGACACAGTTTAAAATAGCTGAGTGGTTGCCTTTGTGCTAATATCATTTAACGCTGTGTTTGAGCGGCAGGTCTGATTCATCAAGGTAGCAAGATCTGTCCGGGTTTGGATGGCTCTTCCTCCAGTGGAAGACAGCTAAGTTACTACAGAAGGAGAGCATGTTTCCTTGCCTCTTTTAAACAACTCTGGTGTCAGACTGCCCCCTGCTGGACACAGAAGGAAGAGAAAGTAGGTTCCCTAAAAAAGAACCACTACCTTGGCTTTTGTACATGGAACCCGGTTTACTGTGGTTCAGACTAATGACTATGGGCGGTTTGGATAAAATTGCAAGACACTTGCACCTCTGGTGCTTCTATTTCTTCTAGATCTTGATGCAACATGACACTGTAGAGGTGACCCACCAATGGCAAACTTGAAACTTAAAAAAAAAAAAAAATTTTTTTCTCATCATAGTCCTAAGAGACAGTTTTCAAGCATGGATAGCCCCACTTAATAAAGAAACAACTGAGCCATGAAAGCAAAAACTTACCCAAAGTTTTCAAACAAATAGGCATTGCAACAAAAGAAGTGTCTCATGATGTTAAGACTGATGTGCTTTCAAAATGTGTAAATCCAAATGCAATCATTAATCCTACACATTTTTTATAGTAGGTATTAGAGAATCTGTTGATTTCACAAAAGAAAAGTCTGAAGTCTAATCTAAACAAATGATAGAGGAGTTTGTGTGCCACCACATGGAGCGTGTGCACACATTCACACTTCAACTTCAACGCAGGGACATTGGCTGACTAACCCCCGACATAATTCCTTCAGTCATCAAAACATGCTATCAATGCAATTATTGGAACTGTTTGGTACTAACTGATATTTGTAACCTCAATACGCCTCCTTTGCTATAAGGCATAACAAAACACGTTTTCTTTATTATAAAGGTGCTTCCTAAGGACCAAAGTAAAACCAATTGAATTTCAGCATATCTCTGACCTACAGAGCCATGATATGTACTAAATCCTATGCATATTCAGAAATAAGTCTTATTTCTAAATTTAACTTGTTTGATTATTCTATTTTGAAAGAATTATAGCATTCTCTGTATCTATTTTTCAAATTCCAAGAGAAGGAATTAAATGTAAGCTCACTTGAGTTAAAGCGAATTCTGCTTATGGCATCCTTCCACCAAGTCGCCATAGCTAGGACTTCACTACAATCACCGAATAGCATGTAAGCTGCTCCTACAAACTAGAGGCTCTTCAGCTTCATTTAAATGGACCTTGCTCCAGCCTCGAAGTGTAAGCCAGACAGCACTGGGGACAGCTCACAGAGAGAAGGAGTAGTAGTCTGGATATTGCTACAAAGTACCTATGCTAATTAATATAAATTGGATGGATTATCCATTTTATTCATTTTTCCATGACTTCATGACAGTTATGCTTTGACAAGACTGTGAACCACAACTACTAAAACCTTAGCACTCCATTTAACCCAAATTTAGTTTCTGAGAAAATGACACATTGTTAAAGCAATCGTATGTCCACTCATTAAATCTGCTGCAGGGTCTGAAGTGGACAGACTAGAAATTAAATAATGGTGCCACTTGTAAAACTGTCCATCTGCTAGTGGGCACCTGCCAGTAATGACCACACCTGATCCTGACTGGAGACCCAGAGCAGTGGGCTGCCCTGGGACCGTGGTCATTCTCATTTCTAGGTCCTTCACTTACAGAAAGTGGGAAGGTGAGAATATAGAATATAGCAACAAGGCAAATGAGGAGACTGTCACCTATTTAAAGAACAGAAGACAAGTCACCGTAGGCCGTTGGTCAGGCTGTAACCATTAAACTTCAGTCATTCAGGATCTTCACAAAGGATACAGTCTCCAACCCTGCACTTGCCCCTCTCTGCTCTCCCCTGTCTGGAACTCCAGACGGACACTTTTCTCTAACCTCAGGGCATGCAGGAGAGCACATACACACACGCATGTCGTCAGTGACCCCGTGACTTCCAGAGTCACATAGTAAGTTCTGAAACCACAAGTTATGGGACTTCACATGCATGTGAGGGTATTTTTTGGACCCGAGCATTTTGTCCATTGGGTAGAAGAAGGGTTTAGGCCACCAGATAATTAAAACGCAGAAATAAATTCTCCTGCATTCAGAAATGGTTCCTCTGCCAATGTGCACAAGCACATTGGTGAGAATGAGATTAAACTTTCCCTTTCTTCCACCTGTATTTCCTTCTGTATAAAGTGAAAACAGGAAGGTCTACTTTCTTGACAAAGATGTTTTACTAATGCTTGAAAAATGCCAGGATTTTGCAAAGTGACAGGTATTATCAGAGCAAGGTTCTGCAGGAACAGAAAAACCTGGTCAAACCCAGAAACTGATGGTTGCCTCAAATGTTCCAAATGGACCTGAGCTCCAGAACTACTCACACACATTTCTCCCCTCTTCACAGACATTCTACTTGTAAAATGAACAAATGCTGACAAGCAGTAGGAACAGGGCTACAGCTGCTTCTTGGGACCACAACAGTGCATGGACAGCCTTACTTCAGCTCTCTAACAGTCTGGTAAGATGAAAAGACATAAATAGTAAACTGCAACTGATTTTCCACTGTGACACTTTGAGTAATGAAAAATTACATCTCTCCAAACATATTAATAAAGGCTTATGTTTGTTAAAAATTAGTCATCCCAAGAGGCTGACTTAGCTATTCAAGTCCAGGACCCAGTGTCTTAAAAACACACCAGGTGTGTGTGCATGTGTGCCTAAAATCCTGAGAGGAATATAGAGAAGGGATTGCAGCATGGCCATTGCCCCTGAAAGAGT
>NW_006209014.1:567714-580571 GCF_000334495.1 Tupaia belangeri chinensis | reverse complement strand
AGAGTGTCTTATCACTTCCCCTCTCTTTTTCTCTCTCTCTGTCTCCAGTGAGTTCATGTGCCCTATAGCAAAAACAGAAACAAAAAAAAAAAAGGAAGAAAGAAAGATTAGCTATACAAAGGCAGAAGTATGTGAAAGAAAATCTCTTTAAAATTTGTCCATCTTTGCAAACTTTGAAAATGACAGTAAGATGAGATAAACTCAGAAGTTATCTCAATAGAAATTCTTAAAATAGACTTAAATTCATGAAGCGACTAGATCACCTAAACAATCTATTATCTTGACTATTTTCATGATCAGTCAGTATAGATCGATCTAGTATTACCTGAAGTATCTCACTTCTTTTTTCCTGAGACAGTGGTTTCTGATGAGGATTATATGAGCCATAGTTCAATTTATGTATCCTATACCAAACTGCCTGTCTGGTGCCAACAACTCACAGTTCTTCCTCTCTTACTACATGCAAGGCACCATGCGGACACCCTGCCTCTATTACCACTCTCAGTCCGCATGAGAATTGTGCAAGGAAGAGTCACAGTAATACCCAGTTAGCAGATGGGAAAATGAGGAACTTATTCAAGGTTACTGAGCAAATATGGCAGAGTAAGGATGGAATTCAGTGTACTACAGAGATGATCTTTTACCTACCATGATATGCTCCACATAACACATGGAATTAAGTCACTGATTAGTACACAAATATGTGTGTGTTGGGACCAGCAGGTGGCGTGGTGGTTAAGGCACTGGACACTTCCACATGGTTGACCAGGGTTCGAGTCCTGAATCTGGTGGCTTGCTTTCTCACTTCCTCTCTCTCTTATTCTGAACCTCTGTCTCTCTCTGGTCAGATTTAAACAAAAATGAATGAACAAATAAGTAAAGTAAAATAAAAAATTATTTTTAAAAAACGTGTGTGTGTGGCATGTATATATATGTATGTATATATAGTATATACAGGTATACTCATGTGTTCAGAGTTGTGGTACTTAAATGTGAATAACCATCTCCAAAGTTTCAAAAAGAAATGGACAATCACCTTAATAGCCAATGCAAATCTGGTTCATTGGCTTTACTAACCTATCTTTGGAATAATGAAAGTGCAACAAGCTGAATATCTTTGGTATGACATTTAGATGTATTTGTCTGCATATTGTATGTTAACCAAAGATTCTTAATGCCTCATACCAGTCTTTGACAAACCCCATCCTTGAACCTTGATTTAGTATTTCTGCTTTCTGATTTAATATTAAAACTAGTTCCAACCCAACACATCTGTTTACCAAGTAAGACTGAGAGAAAGAAACAGGGTACAAATGTGTCTTCAGGGTCTGATTTCACAGATAGGAGCCTAATCAGACATAAAGTTTTCACTTCATTGCTGGAAGTTACCCAGTGTCAATGGGGCTATCTCTTTCTCTGTGACAAGGAGGATAATTTCTCACTAGTCATGTGTGATTTGACCAGGAGAAGAAAGACAATCAATCCATCCAGAAATTGAATCTGCAAAAGTACCTGGTAATGGAATGGAAATGCCATAGACTCTGCTCAGAGCTAAGATCTGGACAACATCTATTCTGCTTGGCACTGAGAAGAATTTTCTAAAGAGAGTAAAGGGGAGAGGGATAAAGTAGAAATCTAATTTTGAGAAATAAGGATTAAAGGTTCCATTATTCATGCTGTTTTCACTGTATATATTGAGTTAACAACATGTGATTTTACTGGATGAAAATGTGGGCCACATGCAAGGAGAGTGTGGTGCAGATAAATCCCGACAGCGACAATAATGAGCGAGGGTTAGTGTCTTGTCGGCGTGAGGCTGTAAACAGTCCTGGGTTTTGAGCTGGTATAATAAGTGGAGATTGTTCTTGGACTTACTGGGGAGCACAGATAGTTTCTGCCACAGGAAACGCAACCCCCCCTGAGGCTGTGAGGCGCAGCACCGTTATCTTCCTGCTTATCGCTTGTAATGTGTGAATTGTGGGCCCCAAAGTGCGAACTCCCGGCAGGAGGCAGGGCTGCAAGCTCCTTAGCATTGGCTGCCTGCCTTCTTTTATTTATTTATTTATTCTTTCTACACACTGTTTTGTCAATACTTGAAAGGTAGGTGTTTCTTCCCTCTCACTCCCTTCCTATCCTAAGGGTTAGGGGTTAGAAGAAGAAAAACCCAGTTAACAAGTTAAGTAAAGGAAACCCCCGAGAAGCCCAAGTATGGATCAATCCATTGTGATGGGACGAAAAGAAGAAAACCAAGAAACTAACTGACTTGTGAGCTCCTTAAAGAGTCCCAATCTAAGCCACCCTCACCTTCCAAAAGCAATCACCTTATGACTACCTAATGTCACTGTGAATAAAAAAGCCTGCATATCACCATTAGAGTGAAGACCAGGTCAAGCAAGAGTCATCAATGGAGACTAAATCTAGGGGAGATTTCCATGCGGGGAAAGAAATTTGCATGGTCTTAAAGTGTCTCCTCACAGACTTCTTAGTTGCAAAGGGAGATACAGTAATTACTTACTAGGGAACCCAGGAACCCTCTTGGCTCAGTGATCACAATTAACATCAAAAGTGAAGGGAGATGTCCTTGTTGGCCTCTGGATGTACCACATCAGTTATGGAGCTTGACGGCCAAGAAGGCATTCAGGTTACCTAGAATCTAAGCATGAGGAAGCATCTGACAAAAAATAAAAGGAATGTGCTAGTTAAAAAAAGATAGAGCCTGTGCTCTGCAAATAGTGGCAATGTCAAAAAAAGATAAAAGCAAAGGAAATGTTCCAGATGAAAGGACGCTAAAGGGACATGACGACTAATTGCAACACCTGACCCTAAACTGGATCCTGTTTTGAGGGGGTAAAATCCTATAAAGGCTACTACTGGCCCAATTAGCAAAATTAAAATACGGATACCAGCCTTGATGAAATATACTGTATCCAAGTTGAATTTCCAGACACTAATAGTTGTATTCTGATTATGTAAGAAAACATCCCTGTACTCAGAATATATTCTGAAATATTTAGGAATAGAAGGCCATAAGATATGTAAATTACCTTTAAATGATTCAGAAAAAAATAGTGTGAGTATCTAAATATATCCTATTATAGAGATATAGATATATGCAGATATGGAAAATGTAGAGCAAACGGGGTAAAATGTTACCAATAGGTAAATATAGCGAAAGACTAGGATGTTCCTTGTACGAGGCTAACTCTTGCAAGTGTTCCATAAGTTTGAACTTATTTCCAAATAATTTTTTTTTTTTTAATTTTGAGCCTCTGGGTCAGTACAGCATCTTCCTCACTAAGTTCATTTGAATGGATGTGCCAACTAGAAGAAATTACAGAGAGAGACACTGGTGCATTTTACCAGTTGTCCCCTCACTCTGAGTGTGTCTGCTCTACCATTGTGATGGGATGAAAAGAAGAAAGCCAATAAACTAACTGACTTGTGAACATCCTGAGCCCACCCACCTCCCCGACTTCTAACCAATTTGGGGATACTGAACACAGTCATGTACTATACTGACAAATTTTCATGCATAAAAGAAAACCAATAAAACAAAACTGTATGCCATCTTTTAAAGCTGTGTGTTCTTCATTATTAGGATTCTGAAGAAATTTTATATTTGGAAATTGACAGTTATGGTCATCTGTGTCTTCTTCTAGTATCCCGACATAGATGTGAAGTATCTAAATAGATGGGGTTCTGAAAGCACTCAAGATGAAACATGCAAGGTTTGAAAAGGCGTCTTGTAAATTGGATCACCACTGCTCTTTTATTTAACTGACAGTATTTTTCATATCTCTTCACTGACAGCCCACAAATATACAGCAGTTGGCAACTCGGTCTAGACTTAAACTTATAAGAACTGAATCAAAATCTTGCAAGTCTATCTCTTTGACCTCTTTTCTGATACTATGATTTGATAAAGAGATTGTGACTCTCTAAAAGTGGAAGCCAGTTAGGGGAAGAAGAGTGGGGCATTATACCCAGGAAGTACTTCTCTTAACCAGTATAATAGCTCCCCCCAACTCTCTATCAGTCGTTTAGAATGGCAGGATTGGAGTTAATCTATTACAAGCACCCGTATTCATTAGAAACCTAAATAGTGAAAGGGAAAGCATTAAGTAGAAAGATCAGCTTTGGGAGGACCCAGCCGAAGCTCTTGAATGGTTACTAGAGCACCCTCTTTTTGATGAATCCTAAACACCAATTATTCACCTAGGCTTATGAATAACTGTTCTGTATTTTGCTTCACTTTTCAGCCACCACTTTCTGCTTAGCCTCTCAGCCTCCCAGTTGTATTATTTTTGTTTGTTTTTGGGTTTTTTTGAGAGATTTTTGCCATAGGGTACAAAAATCCCCAGGGGAGATGACCACTCCACAATCCCTTCTCCTCCATTCTCCTCTTGGGAGTTTACACAGCTCCCTGCATGAGTTTCAAGCCTCCACATCTAGAACGCAAACCTGGACGGCCATGTGGGAGTTGACCCAAACCCCCGCTCGCCCCCCCCCCCCCCCCGCCCCCGTTGTACTTTTAAACAAGCAAATTGCTGATCTTAAATATCAGGTTCATCTCTGCAGGCTTCCCCTTTTCTTATGATCTTGGTCATCTCTATTTCTTGCTGCTTCAATAGTTTTTCAATGCCTTCAGATAAATGGCTTTTTATTATTTGTTCAACCATTAGTTATTCTCACCAAAAGAATTGGGCCAAAATAAAATACTCTGTCATTGTTGGATGTGGATGTGTCAATATAATTATTAAATGGAAAAAATAAAACGTAAAACTTGGCCAGAGAAAAACTTGAATCTTGTTGGTTGGTCAGTTATGAAAAAAAAAAAAAATCAAAGTTGGGAAGGATGTGGCTTTTATAAACAGAAGCAAACAGACTTGGGGTGGGGGGGACCTTAGATGAATGTAGTCCATTATTTAGTACACGACCATGGACATTTCTTCTGCATACTTTTCTCCCCCTAAAAACTCAGGGATACTTTTTGCCCCTATTTAACTTTGCATGATCAGGGAGATAAAGAGGACTTCAGCCAGTTAATGCGGTTTCCCCGACTGCACAATGTGAATAATAAAAATAAAAATAGATACTTCACAGCATGGGAGGCTATATGGTAGCATTTACTGAGCATTTATGAAACACTTCCTGCTTAATCCGTTCCACAACCCTCGAAGCAGACACCATTGTCATTTTCATTTTACAAAGGAAGAAATTGAGACAATCACACAACTACTAAGCAGCAGAGTTAGGGTGCAAACCCAGACAGTGAGCTGTGGGTCTGATAACAGCTTCACAGGCCGTATAGCACCCTTTGGGGATGGCCACTACATGGCTGGATCAAAGAAGCAGAGGTGAGCACAGCTCACTTCTCACAAAGGTGAAATTCTATATATTTTAGCCTCTATCAATAAATCTCCCTCCCTCTGTCCCAGCTAGCCACAGTTTCCACTTTCTGAAGGTTGTTACCTCTCTTCTGCTTTCCAAAAACAAGGAGAGAACTGATATTTGACTCCTTCCTTGGTCAGATGCTAGAATTGACCCATCATGCCTTCTACCTCATTTAATCAGCACAGCCTCCCTATGAGGTTGACTTTCTTATCCCTACTTAGTGGGGAGAAAGCAGTCACTTGCTCTTGTATGCCCCACACTTGTGAATACTATGAGGCTGCAGGTGAAAAGGCCCAGGAACCATTGCACCCACTCACTCTTATGCTAACCTAGGGCTAACCTAGCCCTAGGGTCCCTAGAGCCCCAAAGCAGTAGTCCTGAAACTTTAGTACACAAGGAATTACCTGGAACACGTTTAAAAATAAACAGACTCTTGTTCTGTTGCAGTAGGTCTGCAGTGAGACTAGTCTGATCCTCAGACCCCATTTTGAGGATCTCTACCCAAGGGCTTTCTGGCATCGCCCCTGTGGGAGCCCAAAGCCACACCTGAATGGAACCTCTCTAAATGAGGGACATAAACCAACATTCTCTTTTTTCTGTGTATATTTTGTGCATTGGTCAGTGTGCCCAGCAGCCCCCACTTGCATCATTCCATAGTGTCTCCTGTGACATTGGGGCACACAAGGTGTACTGACAGTTCCATAGCACCCTCCCTGTCTGGTCAAATTTATGTCGCCATCAGCTGCTTCCAAAAACCTGAATCATGCTTTAGACAGTCTGTGTAGAGGGGACCTTGAGGCAGGAAAACATTAAGTGGGAAGTGGAATCACTCCATGGCAATTAAGGTCTTCAAAATGACTTTCACTCTTCCAAAGTATTTTAAAGAAATATTGTTACCCACCCTAATGCCAGTGAAGTTTTGCAGATATTGCTATTTAGTGAATATACGTACAGATGAAAGCCTAGGGTTATCTGGGTCATCCAGTTCCACAAACAACCTGTTTTGCTTTAGCCCAAAATGTTTGTTACTGTTGTTGTTTAGTTGCTTAACAAAAATAGCTACTAAGTTCATATACCCAGCCTCGTTTACTTTTTCTTCCATTTCCTCCTAACTGATGAGAATGAACAGTAGCGAATCCACTGCACGCCTAGGAAGATGAGGGAGAAGAGGGGAGCCCAGGAGAGAAAGTCCGAGAATGGATTCTTCTGTATTACAACAGAGACACGCAGGGTGTCTGTGCGTGCAGCTGCAGAACAGTTGCAGATCCTGGTTATATTTCCAGATCCTCATCTTGATGAGGGATTAAAGCAATATTTCAAAGCCAGCAGCACAAATTGAAAGGACCACGTAAAATCTTGGCTGTGCATGCAGTCACCCCAGCCACTCACCTGTTAACTACTAGATAACACACTGGTACTGTTGATTGTTCTTCCATGAACTCCTTCCAACCTGGTAGTCAGCTGGTCAGCTGCTGTGTGAGGATTAATATAGGACTACCATCAGGTCTATGACAAACAAATGAAGTGGTCATGACAATGAAAAAAATCAGTCCTTGATTAAGACTCACCTCAGTCACGTGTACACAGAGTCTATCTCACAAGAACTAAGATTCTCTCTTCCTCTCTTGGTCTCCTCCTCCCCCTCCCGCCCTCTCTTCCCCTTCTCTTTTCTTTTCTCTCATATTCATACATACTTCTTTTCCAACAGACAGTCCTAGTTCCAAAATACTAAAATCAATGTCAACCTCTTCTCTTTCGTCCAGCCCCATGACTTCACATGCCTGTTGCTAAAATAACAACCTGAAGCCATCACTTGTTGCTGCAGGATAAAGGGCATAGCATGAAAAAGAATATAAAACAAGGATTGGGGTCTCTGAAAATTTCTGAGGCAGCCAAAGTAAGCCATCTATGCATTTTAGTCAAGCGCAGAGCTCCCCCTAATGACTGGCCCATGAGGGAAAAAAGAAAGAGCCAAAAGTTTTATATGGGCTTACTTTCTATAGACAGAGAACAAAGTAAGTCACTTGGCAAATGCTAATATTGTTTAATATAATAATGCCCTCCTTGCACCCTCTCACCTGCCACCCACAATTTTCTCTACCATGCTGGCAGGTTGTACCAGAATCCCACTTGTCAAGGTCACCTGTTGGGGTCCCCAGATCCCCCACTATGGCCTACATCTGTGGCACAGTGAAATCTTTCACACTGAACCTGGTTGAGATGGTATCTCATCATCGTAAGTGCCAGATTGTCACAGTGGACTCTTGGGACCTGTTTGAAAAATTGTATTTCTGGTCTTGAATTAAAGGATTGAATTTCTCCTGAAGGCCAGCTGTTGGCTGACTCCAGTGCCAGGAAGACACTCTTCGAAGTGTGCTCCCGTGTTCTTCACATCATCGCTAATCCTCTGGCTGAGGACCAGCCAGGACGTCTCACTGGGGGCTTGTTTGCTTACTGATAGGGCAGGACCCTGGTATCTGCTCTGCTCAGGAGTATCTTGAAAACCAAAGAATACATAGACCTCTCCAAACAATGGCAGCTTTCACATCAAAGAAAATAAGTGTCATTTACTGAAGCTGACAGGAGCCTCCTAGGCATTCAGAGGCTCAGTCCATGCAGAATAAACGAGATGTGGCTCCCCTCCAACCTGCCTCTGCCTGCCATCTTCTTTCAGACTTGACTCCCATCAGACCTGTAGGACCTGGGTCCTCCCTGGACTATCCTCTGCCATGCTCCAGGTATTGGGTATGAGCTGCAGGCCTCTTCTCCACCCCAGCCCTCAACTAGAATGTTCAGGAAAGTCACCTGATGCAGGACCTCCACTAGGGTGCTTGACAAATGCTCTTAACCCAGAGGGGGCAAGTTGGTAACCAAGGAAGCTCAGCCAAATCAGATGGCAAGAGAGATGTTTTAAGGCCATGTAGTATTTTCAAAAATTCTAAATTATCAATAAGTTAAAATCAGGATATTTTATATGTTAGTCTTTTTACAAAATAAGGCAAACTAGTTGCATAGACCCCAATCCCACACATTTGCAAGCGCTGAGCCACAGCTGGCCGGCAGAGGAGGCTGTAACTCATACTCCCGTCCAGCCCTTCCTAGTCAGAGGCCCTGCTGCAATCTCCTGGCTTGGCCCCAGAGGCACTGTGTTTGCAACCATGAATTAATCAGATATATAACACATTAACACAGATTAGTTTATTTGGCACCTCTCCCAGGTAACATCTTAACCCAGTTAAAATGCCTGTCTACAAAAGATTCCTAAGAAGTGATTGTAATGAAATCTGATAATAGGAAGGTCAATGGAGGAAAATATTCCAGCTTCAGAAGGCTTTTCAGCACCCCTCTAATTTCTCAGTGACAGTTGGTTGCTTGCCACATTTTCAACATAGGACCCACTTTGTACTCTCTGGTTGATTTGTTCAAATTAGTTCCACTTGAGGACTAAAAATAGAGAACATAGACTAACCTTAAATCCTTTTTGGAACAAAGCAGACTATGCATAAATAAATGCAAAAAGAAATTTATGCCAGAGGGTATGCATGAAAGAGAGAGACAAAGCACCCCCCAGCAGTGACCAGTCACTACTGCAATCCTCTTTTCCTTCAGTTCTCCAAATTATCAGGATCTTGGGCATGGGCACACCCACTCATCATGCTTTTCTACCCACTGGGGCTGGGATTCAAACCCTTGTAGGTTACGTGGGATCTGGCTTCCACTGTGTAGTGTTTAACTGCTGGGCTACAGGTTCTGCTCAATAAATGCAAAGTTTTAAAAAGGATCTGAAAATAAACTCAGGCCCAAGGCCTAAAAGAAATCACAATATTTTGTTTGTGTGTTTTCTGTATTTTCTTTTTCTTCTAATTGGTTTTTCAAGGAATCTGTATTCATAAGGCCACTCAAAAATGTCTTCAGGCAAATGATAGGTTGTTTGTAGCTAAAAAAAAAAAAAAAAGTCTGAGCAGGCCAGGAGTTATCAGAATGTCAAAATATGTCAACCAAGTTCAAAGTGCAAACAACCAATATAAAATTTTCTAGTAAGTATAACTTTGAAAATTATTTAGGAAAAGAAACTGACAGGCTACCATTTTGCTTATTAAAAGAGTTCAGTTGGGTGGGTTTATTTACTCATCTGATAAAGATAGATAGCAACACATAAATATAGGATTTATACTATATAGGAAATATTCATCCTATGTTAGAATGTAAATACTCTGAGGACAAAAATTATCCAACTGTTATATTCTCCCTATAAATCCCTAGCCCAGAACTCTACACCCCAGGAGCACTCTTAAATACTTGTTGCCTGACTGTGCAAATGAAGCCATGCTTCTCAGCTTATTATACTATAGTTTGTTCTATTTTACCTGAAGGACTTTTCCAATTAGAATGCTATAATCGGAAGTTAATCAGGCAGAACATTCATAACACTGTCTATAATTTTACCAAGAAAAAACAGATTTATACTAGACATTAGTTTTTTTTAGCCTCTGCCTTTTACAATTCTATAGCATTGAGTTATTGCAGTGAATGACAACATTTAAAAACATAATTATAAAAATGCTACAATATAGTTCTTGCAAAAATTACTACAAATGCATTCTTGATTTTTAAAGATATCTTTTTTTCGAATCTTCAACTTGGCTAAAACTTTAATTAAGCCAAATACTCAATTCACTATATTATTTTGGTAATTTTATCAAAATTAAACAACAGGAAAAATTACTCATTGGAAGTGTAACTTTTTAAAATGAGGATTAATTCAATTTCTACACCTCTCATGGATAGTTATGGGAGTATATAATGAGTATTCATGACAATAACTGAGGATTAAAACAATGAAGGATGATAAAAATCTTAGACAATACCCAAAATGTAAAGATGATCTATTCTGACACTTCACTGAAAGAAGGCCATCGGCAGAGAGAGCTAAGTAAACTCTTTAGACGGTTCCACCACTTCTTAGAACCAAAGAAAGGGTAACTTGTTGTCTGGTGAACCCTCTCGTGTTTCAGGTGTCATTTTCTTCATGAGCAGATGAAGATGCAGCCATGGTGAATATGCCACACTAAATGAATGCAGTGTGGAGAGTTCATAAAGCAAGCAGCCTCCTTCCAGTGAATTCCTATCCTTTAAGTCTTTTTTTTAAGAAATATTTATTTTATTTTATTTTATTATTTTTACTCATCTGATAAAGATAGATAGCAACACATAAATATAGGATTTATACTATATAGGAAATATTCATCCTATGTTAGAATGTAAATACTCTGAGGACAAAAATTATCCAACTGTTATATTCTCCCTATAAATCCCTAGCCCAGAACTCTACACCCCAGGAGCACTCTTAAATACTTGTTGCCTGACTGTGCAAATGAAGCCATGCTTCTCAGCTTATTATACTATAGTTTGTTCTATTTTACCTGAAGGACTTTTCCAATTAGAATGCTATAATCGGAAGTTAATCAGGCAGAACATTCATAACACTGTCTATAATTTTACCAAGAAAAAACAGATTTATACTAGACATTAGTTTTTTTTAGCCTCTGCCTTTTACAATTCTATAGCATTGAGTTATTGCAGTGAATGACAACATTTAAAAACATAATTATAAAAATGCTACAATATAGTTCTTGCAAAAATTACTACAAATGCATTCTTGATTTTTAAAGATATCTTTTTTTCGAATCTTCAACTTGGCTAAAACTTTAATTAAGCCAAATACTCAATTCACTATATTATTTTGGTAATTTTATCAAAATTAAACAACAGGAAAAATTACTCATTGGAAGTGTAACTTTTTAAAATGAGGATTAATTCAATTTCTACACCTCTCATGGATAGTTATGGGAGTATATAATGAGTATTCATGACAATAACTGAGGATTAAAACAATGAAGGATGATAAAAATCTTAGACAATACCCAAAATGTAAAGATGATCTATTCTGACACTTCACTGAAAGAAGGCCATCGGCAGAGAGAGCTAAGTAAACTCTTTAGACGGTTCCACCACTTCTTAGAACCAAAGAAAGGGTAACTTGTTGTCTGGTGAACCCTCTCGTGTTTCAGGTGTCATTTTCTTCATGAGCAGATGAAGATGCAGCCATGGTGAATATGCCACACTAAATGAATGCAGTGTGGAGAGTTCATAAAGCAAGCAGCCTCCTTCCAGTGAATTCCTATCCTTTAAGTCTTTTTTTTAAGAAATATTTATTTTATTTTATTTTATTATTTTTTAATTTGACCAGAGAAAGAGAAAGAAGGAAAATGAGGAAGGAAGTCACCAGGTCCAGGACTCAAACCACAGTCAGCCGTGTGGCAATCTAGCACCTTAACCACCATGCCACCTGCCAACCCTATCTGGAGAATTTCTCCCTACACTTCTAGAAGCTTGCACTCTTTTGTCTCTTCAAACAGACAAGAAGTGTATGTGTACAATAGTTAACAGACAATGCAAAGAATCATACCATATTATTGATTAGGTACAAAGTGTCACAACACTAGACAACCAGCAAGACCAAATAATGGCTAGAAGCCATCACTAGATGTTCCTCACAGAAGCTGATGCTTGAACCAGGTTCATTATGCTGTTAAACGGAGGGAAAGGCAGAGGAAGGGACAAAAGAGAAAGAGAAATCAGGCTTTCAAAACCCAGCCCCACTGCAGTAAAAGATCTTTTGACTATAATATCCTTTTTGCTTTAAATTCATTGCTATGAACAATGGCAAGTTCTCACAAGAAACCCAAATCACCTACTAATTTTGAATTGTTGTGGTGCCTGGCATTTGAGACTCTCCTCCTTCCTGTGCATGCCCAAGAAAACATCTTCTCAGCATCTTTTGCACCATGCCTCTGTACCACACTTAAGAGGAGTATAGAACTATAAAACAACTTCAGTGGTATGTTTCTAGTAGAATTTAGACTCCAGATCCAAATTATGTCCCTGGTTATCGAGAAATGTCCAGTGCCTTTGGTGGAAGGAGGGTTGATTTACAAAGAATCACTCCCCCTGGAAAACACTGGTTCCTATGCACCGGTGCCGAATCTGTCACCTCCATTCTGCCCTCAAGAAAATTTGGAGACTCCACAGCCCTTAGCAGAAAAATATAGCCACCACTTTGTGATACCTGACTATGTATCTGAAGTGCACTGCACTTTCGCAAGTTCACTTAATCCTCAAAGCAACATTCTTGTTTATCACCTCCAGAAACACATGCTTTTTCAGTTTCAACAACATGTCCAGTGTCACACCAGAAGTAGTAAGGGCTGGAATGTGAAGTCCGGTAGGCCTGAGTATCAAAGTCCGTGCTTCACACAAGCATCTCTGCCTCACTAAGGGATCATTCGGGTTAAAGGTGAAGACCAGGACATATTTATTCCTTTTTGATGGAGCTCCAACTCTTCACTAAGCCTAACATGGGTTAGTGTCAAGGAACAGCTGAGCAATTCAGGAACAGAGAT
>NW_006209014.1:560468-567681 GCF_000334495.1 Tupaia belangeri chinensis | reverse complement strand
CAGGATAGCCAGACCCAGAAGAAACCTAGCAGATCATGAACTCCTGAAGGTGAGCACCAAGTCATCATTCTCTCCCTAGCATATTCAGGACAATGCCTTCCTTGCCCATCCATCATTCTCAGCACTAATTTAAAAGAATGGTTCTTTTTCAAAAATTTGCTTTGTGGTATATTGACTTTATCCAGACTTTCCTTGGACTTGCCTTTTTCTGCTTTTTTGTTTTGTTTTTTGTTTGTTTGTTTGTTTGGTTTTTGGTTTGTTTTTTGGTTTTTGTTTTTTCTGGAATGGCACAAGATGATGATAACTTGCTCAAATTTGACTTAAGAGCCATTGCCAGAAAGGGTCATATCTGATGATGTGGATTCGGCAAACAAGTGATGCCCAGCAATTCCTAGTACAGAAAAGGCCTTCAGTAGAATGAAGGGCACTTCTGGACATTTTTGGAGTCTGTCCTAAACAAAATGTTCTTTCTTTCCTTGGCATGGATTTTTGAATTAGACGTGGTTTCTGCTTCAAGTTTTGGCCATGCCCACTAATCACCAAGCAGGCCAATGGGCGCCAGAGCTCATCTTGATATTAGATCAACAACATCCTAGGAAAGGGGAATCGCGATTGCAACCATAGAATTTTGCTCATTCTGCACACTTTTAGGTTTTCCTTTTCCTTTATCCAAAGTTCATCGCAAAGAAATGAAAATCCAGGTGTCATGAAAGGAATAGCTACAATATTATACTTGATTTTTAAAAAAAAACGGTAACAAACTTCAACATACCCTTCCAGATAGACACACATGCAAAAAAAAAATAAAATAAAAAATAAAAAAAAAATAAAAGCCAGAATACTGAATTTTGACCCTAAACTGTGCTCCCTTTAATGTTTCTAATATTCTGTTCATAAAATCTCTGAGGACTGAGACCTCCTGGAGAAACAGTTACTGCTGTTTCCGATATGACCTGTAATAAAGTGAATCAGGCACACATTTAACAACAGACATGCGGTAATTGTTATGGCACTGCATAGTAACTGGACATTAAGACTAAATGGTCCACATAAATTATGGAAAACTGGAAAAGTCACGTTAAGCCCTTCCTCTATACCACTGGTCCCAAATGCCTGCAGACCACCTGTATCTAAATCATTCGGAGAGTGCTTTAAAATGGTCCTTTTCTGTCCCCTCCCCACTCCCTGACCCAAGAGTTAGATTCAGCAGATCTAGCATGTGGGAAAGCTCTGTACCACTCCCAGGGTCTCAAGTTCAAACACCTTCACAAGAAAGAAAGAAAATGTGTGTATAGCACAATGTAAGTGTGTGCATAAGAAAACAAGTATTCCACCCAGAGGTATTTACATTGAGAATATGATATTTTAATTATTCTAAGTTTATTTATCTCTTCCAGAAAACAGAGATAGACACAGAGAGAAAGAAGGAGAGAGAAAGAGAGTCCTCCCAGCTGAGTCTTGTCACTGTGATCCAACCCTATCTTCAGCCTGCTGCAACCAGAGGTACTTGTGTGCTCAGCATACTCAGAGGTATCTGTACACATGCCACAGTACAACCCCAGAAAATATTTTTAATATTGTGAGCCACCTCTGCCATCTCATCCCCCTACCTTGCACCCTTGGAAAACATATCTGTGTACCAAACTGAGGCTGACAGCTTGACACCCCAGGGGACACCACCATATCGCCCATATCTTAAGGGTTCACTTTTATTGGCACTTGAAGCAGAGATGGCACACAAAAGTATTTCCTACTGGGAATGACTATGCCCTTCAAATATTCCAGCTAGTATTACGTCATTAGTAACTATATACCTTCACTCATTTCTTCATTCAGTAAATTTTTTACTGGCCACCTAATATGTGCCATGCACCTGCCTCAGCACTGAAAATGCAAAACTAAGACAGCTCCCAGTTTGGAAAGTTATGTTTTTCAATTATTCTGATAGAATAGCATTAATATTATTGCTTTAAATCCAAGTATGAAAACTGATTTTTCACTGTCCAAGTGCTGGGGAAATAGATCTCTAAGAAAATATGTTTGAAACAGAACTACTCCATCTCCCACATCCCAATACCAACACAGAGGACAGGTCGACTGACATCTGAAGCTTCAAAACTCTTTGAAGCAGACATTACCTCATGCTACATGGCTTTCTTGTTCAGGGTGGCTCCAAGAGAAATGAGGCTTCCAGGACATTCCATCCTGCCAGCAGTATGGTGATATATTTGAAATAACACTTTTCTGGGACTAATGAGTGACATTTATAAAGTGTTCTCTTCCTTAAATCAAAAGATACTGAGATTTCTTTTATCTTACACTTGGCCAGCTCTTGTTTATATGGCCAAAATCTTGAGCAAGTCATTCAATTCCATTCCTCTACTTACTATTTCGCTACCGAAATGTAAACTCCCCTGGGTAATTCCAGGCAATTTCTTTACCCAGAGATCATCTCTGGCCACAGAGCAGCTCAGCTGCAACCCACGCTGTGTGCACTGCATAATACTGTAACATTTTCAGAGTCAGGGAAGATTTATTCAGTGATCAACTGCTTCAGCATCCGGAATCACTCCAGAGACAGTCTGTTAAAGAGGGGACCTTGAGGGAGCTGAAAATGTAAGCAAGAAGTGAAATAATCCTTTCTTTCCCTTTTAACCCCTCAAGCCCCTACAAGAAAAGAATATTAGCTTTTGTATGCATGGGGAAAATATCCAGAAGCATTTCCCTCAAATTACTGAGAGTTTTTATTTGTAAAAGATGTAATGTAAGGTGATTTTGAGTTTTTTCTCTTGACTAATTTATATTTTCTATAATAAACTTTAATTCTATAGTAAGAAAATTTTAAGATGCACAGTTACATATTATTCTTTTTTTTTTTTTTTGGAGAGATTTTCACTATAGGGCGCGTGCGCTCACAGACAGACAGAGAGAGACATAGAGACAGAAAGCAAGAAATCACCCCCCAGGGGGGATGGTCACGCCGCAATCCCTTCTCCTCCATTCTCCTCTAGGGATCTTGGGCATGCACGCACACGTGCCTGGCGTGAGTTTTAAGCCACCGGGTCCAGGACACGAACCGCGGTCGACTACGTGGGAGTCCAGCGACATAGCCATTACGCTAACTGCTGATTCCCCATATTATTCTTCAAAAAGATTTCCGAGGGAGGAAAGGAAGATGTCATTAGCTGTCTCAAAAACTAGGTCACAACTTGGAAGACTAGAACTCTATTTACCCAAAAAGATAGAGGGGTTAAATATCAATAGGAAATAAAGGTTCATAGTGATTATAATATGTGTAGTCGATACAGAGCAGGAATTGCTAATCATTTTCATTTAACACTACTCACTCTACAGAGTTGTTCAACTTATCCCAATTTGCTGAGAAATTCAGAACGAATGGTGGCCCGCAAATGTTAAAAGAAAGTCAAAAGTTAAAAGACTGTCATATACACAACTCACTAAGACCCTCCCAAGTGAATTCCGATCTTCCCCGTGACCTCTAGAGTAGAAATAGGCATGCGCAGCCTTGTGCTATTTGAAAGGAATCCAAAGGGACAGATGACAGGATTCTCTACGTACTCAATGTGCCTACTTTGGGAACACAGATGGCCATGTGCAGGAAGGCAAGAGCCAGCTCGGCTCCGACGACCATTGAACTCAAGATCAAGGTGCGCTACATGTTCGAGAATACAGGTGCATCTTCCTGCCGACGTCCTACACTCAGGCAGTATCCATGTCCTACAACTACTTGGAAAGAATTCCGTTTTTAAAGAGAACACTTTTACCCAATAAACCAACTGGGGCATTTTGTACTTGTGGCAGGGTTTTTAACATTTTTTATCATTTGATCTCATGTACATAACCAGGAACAAAATGCCTGAGAAGGTAGAGTTACACTAAACACCAGGAGAAGCAATGAATAGCAGACCAGCTAGACAGCCAACAAGCTGAGGATGTTCTGAACAAAGGCCACCCAGTTGACCAAGGGGCAAGGAAGAGGTGGATTTCAGATAGAGATAAACCCTATAAACGAACAGGTACAATAGGCAAACATGCATATGTAAAAGCCACTCACATTCATATCAGAAAACAGCTCTTTGCAAATTGTGAATTTTATTTAAACTTTTTATGTGAAGGACTACTATCTGTTACTGTGAGTTAAGAAATAAAAAATCTGATCATAAGAAAACACTAATTTAACCTGGGTATCACTGCTACTTAAATCTACCTATGGACTTTCAACTTAATTACTATTTTCACTGAATAATAAAAGCAGTAATAACTAACTGGCTCTGGTGATATAGAATAAAATGTACTCTGTTTAATGAATTTGCTAGTTGTCTTTTTACTGGTGGACATCAGCATTGTTTGGATTTTAATGATGACATATACAAGCAACTAACCCAGAATGTTAAAAATATCCATGTCTAAGCTTAATCTTGTTTTGTCAGTAATTGTGACAAAGAAAAATAAAAGACACATTTGAGTTAAAAAAAAAGAAACAGACAAGAAGAGAGACCACCACTTCCATAGACTTCCTTTACTCTGACAGAATATCCCCTTTGCTCAGTGCAGTCTACTCTCTACCCACCCTTCCTGTGATGAGCGTGCTGTGGCTTATCTCCTGATCTTGACAGGTGCATCAAGGACAATACTCAAAAATCAATGTGCCCTCTGAAATAGGATGAAATGAAGATTTTAAAGCTAGATACTTAACATTTATGTGGTTTTAGATTTTTTAATCCCTTTAAAGGAATGTTTCACCAATGTTATCAGATTTGATGTTATTTACTGTTTTTCTAATCACATCCCAGAATGAATATGAGTACCAATTCAATATTTTTTTTTTATTTAAAAAGAAAAGAAGAAACAGAAAGAGGAGATGGAGACATTATTTAAGAGAAATGCACACAGAGGTCAGGCTCCCTTCCATTCCAACTTTTATCCAAGTAGTAACATTGAAATATCAGCCAGACTAATCCATGCCCGCTCCGGAATTGTTGAAGATCACGACTGACGAAAATAAGACCTGCCTCTCTTCCTCTCTCCTTCTAATGCACACACACACACACACACACACACACACACACACACACACACAAAGACAATCGAGAGATGTTACTATGAACAATCCCGAGGGCTATGCATGTATTCATTTCTAAATGCTATATAATTTCATTTTAAGGACAATTAAATATGCATTTGCATTAATGAATATATGCTGTGTGTTATGTGTACAAGCCAGAAAAACTCTGCAGAGGTTTGCACCAGAAGATTTTATTCTATTAAATCAGAACAAATCTAACCCCTGGAAGGCACTTGTGATCTTCTTGATCTTCCTTACAAATTTCCTACTTAATCAGGATATTAATGCAATATTTCTCTTGTTTTTTAACCCTTCTCCAAAACAAGCTATTTTGGACATGTTTATTTTTTATATTTACTAAGTTGTGACTCTAACTTCCACGTAAACATATTGATAAATAACACATCCTCTTGTCAGCTTTAGCAAATATCTGCAGGTGATAACGTTTCCTCTTCTTTCCACACATCCATTTGGCAACCATTTCAGCCGGCAGCACCACACATCTGAGCAGAGCTACCCTAAGCATCGTGCTTACCCGAGACACAGTGCAGCATTTCACTGTTAGGGTGGCAGCACTGGGTGACCTGTGGCATCGCCCTCAGTGAAGTGAAAACCATTTCACTAGCTGTCTTTTCAACTGTGACAGGCCTTAGTCAAAAAACCAGAGAGTGTGACCTGCCAATCACAGGAGTGAGAGGCCCGAGGGCCATATGTCACACGATTCTTCAGCCCCTTCCAACTCTCAGTGTAAATAATTCCCAGTCAGCAGGCTCTCTCACTCACGAGCTGCAGGAATGAGAATTTTTCCCATCTCCACTTGTGACTCGTTTGGTCATGCCATTGGGTGACTTAAATGTGAAAATTATTTCCCTTGTGGTATCTGTCATTGATTGAGATATGTGATTACTGGTCTGCTGCACCCACAATTCCCCAGAAAAGTCACTGATCCAAATCTGAAAGAATGGGAGAATCTGTGTGCAGCACTGGTAGAAGTGTGCCCATTGCTACATTACAAGAAATGTAGCCTTGGAGTAGGGACCACATTTGTCCTCAGATGGAAATTTGTCTATTAAGTGCTAAGCCACAGCTCAGAGTATCACAATCTCTCTCTTTTATTTATTTATTTTTTTTTTGGAGAGGTTTTTGCTATAGGGCGCGTGTGCTTGCCAGACAGACAGAGAGAGACAGAGAGACAGAAAGCGAGAAATCACCCCCCAGAGGGGATGGCCATGCCGCAATCCCTTCTCCTCCATTCCCCTCTCAGGATCTTGGGCATGCACGCACACGTGCCCGGCGTGAGTTTTAAGCCACCGGGTCCAGGACGCGAACCACGGTTGACTAGGTGGGAGTCCAGCAACATAGCCATTATGCTAACTGCTGGTCCCACAATCTCTCATCTTTACTACTCAAGTTGCCAGGAACATGTCTCAAAGGAAAAAATGAGTTAAAATTTTCAATGTGAAAATTTATCTACATACACAATTATTGTCTTTCCTTAATAGCAGACTCTTCAATTTTGTAAACTGGCCTACAAAAAGAATGAAGGTGCTTGGGTTTTGGGGAGAACCTTACCCTTGACAATCCAAGGGTTTCTTAGGCAGCTATTCCCCCAAGTGATCCAGCATTCTTACCCTCGTACTCCTTTAATCTGACTCTCTAAATAGTATGTCCAAATTGTCTGGAAGGCTTGTCAAAACACAGGCTGCTTGGCTCACCTAAAGAGTTTCTGATTCAATAGATCCAGGATGAGGCCTGAGAATTACGTTCCTATAAAGTTCCCAAGTGACTCTAGTGTTGCCAAGCTGGGGACCACTGTTTAGGAATCTTGTCTATAAAGAGAAGAAGCTTCCTTTAGAATATTAAAAGTGGTTTGAGAGAAGTAAAAGTAAATTCATTACGTGGGCAAAAATGTGGGTGATGAGAAAAGAAGGAACACCAAATGCATTAAAGAATTACCAGCCTAGGGGGCCAGTAGTTAGTGTAATGGCTATGTCGCTGGACTCCCATATAGTCAACTATGGTTCAAGTCCCAGACCCAGTGGCTTAAAATTCATGCCAGGCACAGGTGCATGTGTGCCCAAGATCCCAAGAGGAGAATGGAGGAGAAGAGACTGCAATGTGGCCATC
>NW_006209014.1:556935-560375 GCF_000334495.1 Tupaia belangeri chinensis | reverse complement strand
AAAAAAAAAAAATTACCAGCCTATCATGCATACAGAGCTTCCAGTTCTAATTTTATTTAGAGGTGAGTTGACTGAGGCTTAAATGATTAGGTCATTTGCCTGGTGTCATGGGCTGGCCCATCAATAAGAGCACTAGAATGAAAGCCTGGTTCTCCTCTCTTCTAACTGGATGATTTCCGATGCTAAACAGTCTCAGCAGTTATGATGCAGTGAATTCCTGTGTCTAAGGAAAGACTTTCACTATCTTTGACAAAGAAAGAGAGATCTCACTTGATCTCTTTAAGTGAGAATAGTCCTCAGATAACCCACCCAGGACCCTTGGACTGAAATGACAGGACAGAAGAGAAAACATCATGAGACAAAATACAATCCAGCAATGCACACACAGGTTTTCAAGGAACAGCAAATTTACTAAGCAGGTCTGGTGACTTAGTAGTTGACCTGGCATTGATTTTTAAACTCTCTATTTGGTGTCTTGACTTCCCTATCCAGGAGGTTCTGGAGAAGCACAATTTCCTGTTTGATTTCTGACCGCATCTGCTTTCAGCATGCATTTCAGTTTTACTTGTGCCTGGCAGAGACTGAACCTGTACTTGCCCTAGAAGCATGGGCCGGCTCCCAGGACAGAATGGAAAATCTCCACTCTCCTTTTTAGAAACATCTCCACATTAGAGCTGTCTGGTAAACTGACCAGCTGCTACCTACTGCTGCTTAATCCTCTCTATTTTGGCCTGAGAGCATAGAATCTTCCCTCTCTAGTTTGCTATGAAAAAGCCTAAAGTCCTTTTCAGAACTGAGAGCTTGTGAATGAATAGCCAACCTGCTCTGTCCTCATTGTGGAGGAAATAAATGCACATGAATTTGTTTTGGATTTGAAAAAAAAAAAATTAGAAGACAAGGGGCTATTCCAAGTATTGTTAATTTAGTTGGGCTATTATAGTCCAGTGCCTTAGACATAATAGGCTCTTGATAAGTGTATGTCGAATTGGTTGAATTGTAATGACATTTTCAGTTTAGGTATTACGTTTCATAAGAGCTAACACAACCCAGGGCTTCATCTCCGCATCTGAAAGAAGGAAGCAGTAATAACCCACAGATATTATATGGAGATGTGGTGAATTTATTCAGTACTCTGAATAAGTGCCTTCCTGTGGCATGCATAGATATGTTTCAGGGGTTATAAAATATTGTTCATACTAGTAGCTAGACAGTTCTAGAAAGATCTAGAAATAAGTGTTTCTCTTTTGTTTTTTAAGTATGTTTCTTTCTTTAAAGAAGCAAAAGAGACACACAGAGAGACAGAGACAGAGAGACAGCATCCTAATAGGGTCTTCATGCTGTGATCTCTCCCCACCTTCTTTAGCCCTGGGCCATGAACATGTGCACAACTGACAGGTTCAGGCCGGGCGGTGGGGGGGGGCACATCTCCAGGTGCAAACCCAGAACCTTCCCATGTGAGTCAGCCTCACACAGCATCGCATTACTGCTGCACCTTTGTCTGGCCCCTAGAAATAAATATTTCTCCATATGCTACATATTCTCAGCTTAGTCATGGCTACCAGTAACAGCGATAAAACAGTACTGTTGTCAGACTATTGTTTGGTTAGCAGGGATTTGCTATAGCGTTATCTTTGTCTCCCTGGAATTCCCCAGTAGTAGAGGTATTGAACTCTAACCTTCCTTTAACTTGCATATTGAGCTTCAGATTGACAGGAAAATAAGGATGGGTGCAGTGGTTGATGTCAAACACGGCACAGCTGACTCGGGGAATGGGGTGCCCAGATTTGTAATGTTTGTCAATTTCTGTGGTGTAAATACTTTGCCGTGGTCAATTTAAAGCTGCCAACAATTTAACAACTGCCTTACAAAAATTCCTGACAAAACTTGGCTCTCGCGAGCTGTTACAGGCTGGCACCAGCACAACACTGGAGAGGGAAGAAATCAAATGTGGCAAAATTATCCCATACCGACTGACAAGATTCCCCCTGCCATGAAGGGGAAAAAGTGTTGGAGTGGTAAGAGAAGACTGTTCTTGGGATCAGGGAACGAGGATTATAGCAATTTGCTGACAACCAGGTAGATAAAAAGGTGCAGAGCCTGCAGAACCAATTGAACTGATTCTGACTTGGAGGAACTGGACACCTCATGAGGCTCAGCTCATTTCTTACAGACTGAAGAGACATCTCAGAAGGGACAACTCTTGAAATATTGTCATGTTTTGGTCTAAAGGTAGGAGTTTCATACTTCTGATTGCATGCATTAGCACTTGGTACAGATAGCACTTTAACAAGCACAGTGTGCTTCTGTGGCCAGGTCACCAAGGCCTGAAGGAACACATCCCATGACGCAAGGGCTCTGACCCTGACCTAGAACTGGAAAACCCAAGATGAAGTCCTCGTTCCTCTGCCACACAACTTTGGGAAAATCATGTATCTTTTAGGTTTTGGTTTGCCTTATCTATAAAGTAACTAATCCTCCTAAATTCCCTTCTGGCTCTAAAAGACTAAGCATTTAAGTGGAATTTCTTTTAATCACTTCAGTTGTTCCGGGTTTAAAGCTCTGCTTCCTCCAAGGTAGTGGTAGATATAACCTGCCTGAACCACAGCACACGTGCCACTGGGGTGTCCACACGGTAGCCGGTCACATGCTCTGGCAGAATTGTCAGGGCAAACTATCTGCTCCCTGCTTTTAATAACTTTGTTAATGGAGGATGGAAATTTGATTCTGTATCTCTTCGTGTCTGCCTCACCACAGTTCCAGGTGGCGTCTGGAAAGGCAGTGCACGTAAGCATCACATGTAGGCTTGCTGGAGGTGGGGTGGGGGGCATTATCAGTGCTGACATGTGTGTGTGAGGTGTGAAATGTCAAGCATCAATTTTACCAGAAGAGTTGCAACAAACTTTCTCTTACTCCAACTAGAAATCAAAATTATTCCAAGGATCAGCAGAGGGCATAATCACGTGCTGGACTCCCATGTGGTCAATCGCAGTTTGAGTCTCAGGCCCGGCAGCTTAAAACTCATGCCAGGTGCATGTGCATGCATGCCCAAGATCCCGAAAGGAGAATGGAGGAGAGGAGACTGCAGCATGGCCTTCCCTCCTGGGGCTGATTTCTTTCTGTCTTTTTGTCTCTCTCTATCTCTCTGGTGAGCACAGATGCCCCATAGCAAAAATCTCTCTCAAAAAAAAATTAAAATGATTAAAGATTTAAAGATTCAGTTCTGGACCTATTGGAGACCATACTGTTCTCTACTCATCATGTGATTCATTCTTGAACCTGGTTCTGACTAATGAATTCTCTCTCTTTCTGTGTGTGTAAACGGGGAGTGGGGAGCAGCAGGTGGCATGGTAGTTAAGGCACTAGACTCACACAAGGCCAGCCACAGTCTGAGTCCCAGACCTGGTGGCTTCTGTTGTCACTTTCCCTCTTTTCCTTCTTCC
>NW_006209014.1:544248-556904 GCF_000334495.1 Tupaia belangeri chinensis | reverse complement strand
TCTCTGTCTCTCTAGTGAGCACGTGCCCTCTAACAAATTAAATAATAATAACAAATAAAATAAAAGAAATAACTCTTTAAACCAGAGAGAGATTGAGAAATGGGAAGTGAAGGGGAAGGTTACAGTAGGGGGAAGGAGAGTGGCTGTATGAGCCTGCGAGTCCATGTGTTTACAGGTATAATTCACCGGGCAGTGACTAACACATGATTTTAAAATAGGTCCTGGATCATAACTTTAGATTGCTCTTAACATTCAAAACAACAGATTTAACCTATATCGTTCCTCAAGTCTTAACATTTGTGAATTAAAACTATAATTATTGAAAGTTGATGTAGAATATTTTGTTCTCCTGATATAACTTCAATCGCATTTCAAATATATACTCCTAAAACAGTGAAACTAATCACAGCATCAGGCATACTTATGAAAATGATGCTCTAACAGACTCTGTGAAACCACGAAAATGAACACGTGCATGTAGGGTGTTTGGGGCAAAGATAGCCTCCAAATAAAGAGAAAGACTGTAAACTAAAAAGGAGACTTGAACTATGTGCCATTCTGAGTTTCCCAGAACAAGAAAAACCTAGCTTTGAGTCTTCGTGAGTATTAATTCTTTTATGAAAAAAAAAAACTTTATTTAAATCAGGCCCTTAGCAGGTTGGCGAAGCACTCAGAAGCCTTGCTCTGCCTGCAGATGTCAGTCTGAGCTGCCACATGGCAGAAACCAGCCCTGGGGGTCTCAGGAGCCCAGCGCAGGACCCAAAACTTCTCATTTTGGTACTGATTCCAAAACTCCCCATCCCTTTCCAGTTCATTACAAACGCCTATTGTTTGCCATATTTATCTGCCATCACTGCTGTTTGTTAGCAAATGGAAAGAGGGCTGCCAGGACTGAATTTCTGCCTGCCCTCAGAACAGTGCAGAGGCGCTACAGGAATTGCACGACAGATGGTCTTTGAATGATATACAGAACCTCTGCCCTTGGGCCCGCTTTGGAGGAGCTGTTTTGGATTGTTGCTCGTAAGAGTGGGAGGTTGTTGTGTGATATGTGATTATTCCATAATAATTTTAATTATTTTGCCTGTTTTCAAACAATAGTCTCAGCCTTTTTTAATTTTTACACTCACTGAGTTGTGACACCCGCATTCTTTTCTCTGTGTTAGCAGGGATTAAAATCAAGCCCTGTATCCCTTCCCATTTTTCAAATAATCCATGTTGAAATAAATTACCTCGGTCTGGAAAACCAAGTTATGTGGCGTCCTCCTGGCATCCGCACTAGCAAGGAAAAAAATTCCTTATCGTGGTGTCTGGTTTGAGATTGTCGTGCTAACAAGTTTCAAGAAAAGCCTGCTCTTTTGGAGCAAGGCTCTGGCTAAGGAGCTTCATTTACATGCATGTGGGGATCTCATCGGATCTGCTCAAAGGTACAGTCCGAGGCAGTCAGACTGCATCCGATGTGCATGTAAATGAGGCTCCCAAAGTGGGGTGTAGGCTTCTGGAGAGACGTGCAAAATATGCCATCCCTGTCTCATCCAAGTCCAATAGAAATTTCCGAATGTTTTCTAAAGCAGCAGGAGCCAACGGGAAGCAGATGCTAAACTTTCAAGGCATCCGAATACATTTCTCTTTACCAGATAGATTTGTTGGCTGAGCACCGGCGAAGATGTTTGGGGTCAGAACCTGAGCTTTTGGTTTCCCAGCCCAGTGAGCTGATGGATACCAAACTGCCTGTCCCAGCAGTTCCAGACCCAGACACTCCCTGAAGGCCAACACCAACCTCCAGCTCCCAGTTGAAGGAGAACACTACCCTGGCAAATCCCAAGACTGCCAGGGGCTATACAAAAATGCAAAATCTACAGTGAATCAAAACCACAGGAGAGTCGGGGAGTGAGTTAATATTCACGAGATGGCTTTTTTACCCAACCGGAGGATGTGTGGCTTTACCTAGAGTTTGTGGCTCTTAATTTCTCCCCTACCACTGAATTCTGTGTCCCCAGACAGACTTGTGGTTCCAGCCAAATCAAGTTTGACTCGTTTCCAAGTCCTGAGCCTTAGTAATAAGAAAGAAATTCTGCTTCTCCTTGGTCTCCATCTAAGTGTTATAGTTACCTGGAAAACAGGACTCTCAGATGAGTGGGTTTACTAGAAAAGAGAAAAAAAAAAAAAACTCTGACCCTGTTATTTGATAGAGAAATCCCCCATGGAGTCTTAAGTGCTTCCCAACAACTGTGGTTTTAATCCAATAACAGCAGCTCCTCTAACAGAGAGAAACCCAACTCACACAGCAGTTAATACCCAAATGAAATTCAGATAACTCCCACTGTGTTGACAAAAAGGATTGGGGAAGCATCCTCTGCTCCTTCCCAACAAAGACGTGCCTTTGGTGAGATCCAGTCAGCCTACCCTCCCAGAAAATAGCCATACTGCTTTCTCCCGGCAAGGGCTGATGCAGAGATTTCTGGTTATACAGAGTACAAATTCTCAGAGAAAACATATAAATTAATGTTTAGTGCCTCGAGGAGCCACAGCTACTTGTCTTTCAAGGCAGGAAAGAGGCACCTAAGGAGGACTTGCCCAGCTTGTGAGAGTGGAGTTGCTTTTGTAAGAATGTTGTCTAAAAATTCTCACGCAGGTATATGATTGAAACAACAGTCCTGACAATATCAGCTCTTGTAAAAATGGAAAATCGTCCCCAATCCATGTGAAATAGTGAGACCCCCACTGCAAATGCACTTATGTATTATAACCAGGTTCCCAGATAGGTCATTAAGTCCCTAGATAAGGCAGGCCCTCCACAAGACATTCCACATATATTATATCTATTCCTTACAACCAACCAGGAATATATTTTCTGTTTTCATTATATTATTCAAATGAAGAAAAAACACCTAACGAAGGTCACGTACGATTAATAGTTGGGCCAGAGTATGAGCCCACTTTTGTGTAATTCTAAGGGCCATAATCTTTTAATTAATATGTGTATGTATAGGGTGGGGGGAAGCAGGAAGAGTACATTCACATATGGCATATAGCCTTATGAAAATGAATGCAAATTTCAGCATATTTTGGATTCTTGAGGGAAGAAACTATGTATATCCTCAGTGTGTTCACATGTTGTGAATTCTCAACAAATACTTACTAACTGGAGTATTCTATTATGGGTACATAATTGGTGAGTAATTGTTAATCACATAGGATTTACTTTCTCTTGGTTGTTTCACATGATTTTTATCCTGACTGGACTGGACTTCCAGACAGTGTTCCTTGTTGGGTAAAAAAATTCCCAACCAACTGAAGTTTATAAGGACTGATTCCAGGTGAGCGATCCTGTCAGTGCTTACTCCTGAAATTAATTCAACAGGTAACTAATAATCAACCAGTGAGTGCCCACAACAAACTATACTTTGTACACTTTTTTCCTGGCAAAGAAATTAGATTTAAAAATATATAAATAAAATAGAAATAACCTTTTTAAAATATGAAGAGTTCTGATAACCTAACTGATAAAAATTAATCAATTATTTTTTGACTTTATAAGAGAATAAAGGGCAAATGATCCTACATTTAAATACTCCACTCTATCTTCTGTGTTGTAAATAAATTCTGTGCCTTTGTATGTAATTCACATGATTTAGAAAATCATGCTGTCTTAATATAAATGCACACACATAACAATGATTACTTCTTTCTAGATAGCTACTGGAAAATTCCATTCAAGATCAAAAAATAGTCAGTAGCAAGGTGAGTATCATTGAACTATATGCATTTTTAAAAGAACAGCCATTTTGTCACATTTCCTGAAAGGTTTTTGTTTGTTTGTTTTTTGTTTTTGTTTTGTTTTGTTTTTATGTCAGCAGTCAAAAGAATGGCACTCTGTCGGGCCCCCAAGACCTCTATGGATGGCCATCTTACCAGTTAAAAGATTTCACAAAGTGCTTTTATTCTGATCCACATGTGAATTAGAGTCAAGTATAAAGGAAAAATAAATGGGAATTAGAGGGCAACTCACAGAGGCATTCCAGTTGGGAGAAAATACCACCATTAAGTCCCAAATGTAATTTATGGATACAGCATTTGAATTTTCTAATTGTTTCTACAAAAAAAAAAAAGGAAATGAGGCTAATGGAATTACATGGGAACCAGGCATTTATCAGACACAAATTGCTGACCAATGTCTCGTACGTCCACTCTTGAGCTCCTGCTCACATCTGTAATTTTGCCTACTTTGAGTTCAATGAGAGAAAAGAGGTTTTGGGGGGGTTATTTTTGTTTGGTTGTTTGGGGTTTTTTTTCTTTTTCCCAATCCTTGGTAGGAGTGGAAGAGGGTAGTGACTCCAAGTATTCTGTGTGTCATGGTCAAATAGGATCAGTTCAACACAGCTGTCAGGGACACATGAAGCAGGAAGGAGGCCTTAAAGATTACTGCTGCCAGTAGTTTTCAAATTATGTAATTGTAATATCAAGAACCACTTTGAAACTATTCTCCCCATTGCCCACCATCCTCATCACCAGTGGCCTAACATACTCTCTGCAGGGACAAGGATAAAAAGAAGGCTCCATTGGGTAAGCTGCCAGACAGGCCATGTTAGGTATCTCTGAAACAAATGTCAATTATTATTTCACACCAAGAACCCAGGAATATATACTTTGTATGGCAATTTTAAAATTTTATAATAGACAACACTGTAAAACCTGCCAAATGCTTTTACCTAACACAACTATGCAGGCCCAATCTGTTCTCCAAGTTCCACACATATGCTGCTCCTATGAGTGAAAAAAAGTTCAGTTCCTTATGGTAAAAACAAGTCATTCATTCATTCAAGTATCTGTTAAATTTCAGGTATGCTAAGGAATGGGAATTCAATGTCTATTCTCAAAAAAGCATACTGACTAGTAAAGAGAAAATTATGATAGCTATTACAGTTCAAAATGGGTATTGGTATACAGCCAAAGTTCCCTTAGTTTGACCAGCCTGTGAACTTAATCACAGAGGCTCCCACACAATGGCCTCCTCAGACATGAGCCGGGGCCAAAAAGCCACTCTTCTCCATCGGCATAGCTGCTACCATTGTGACTCATCTAAGATCCAGAGTCTCTCCCATGGCTCTGCCAGAGTTGCTTCAACAGCCATGGCAGGCCACACAGCTCCTCCACACCTGTGTTTCCCTACTCCCTTCTTCCTTGTCCAAAGTCTTTTGGGTACCAAGTTCAGCCTATTGTCTATAGCATAAGAGGACACAACCCTATTTGTTTGTGTTTTACCATGTTAAGGTCCTAAAGAAGTTTTCAGAACTTAGTGAAGTAGAATGAGACCAGTATAAGTCAGTATGGGAGATAAATTCAAGTCTCCCAAGACCTCCATGACCTCCTTGCAAAGCCTTTGAACCAGGTCACTCTATTGACTTTGCAAACATTAACAGGTCTTCCTGAATCATAAGAGAAGGCAGATCTTAATTTCTTTCCCCAGGAGGCAACTTAGCTTTAAAGTATATGACTTCTTCTTTAGCTCATGGAGAACCAAACCAGTGAAGCTGTGCAGGGAATGCAGCTAGAGTCTAGAAAAGGCAGCTGCAACTGTAAACCATTACTAGGAGGCCCAGCCCACTCTAAAAAGCTGGGCGCAGCAGCACATGCCTGTGGTTCTAGCTGCATGGATGGCTGAAACCAGGAAGATCCTAAGCTCACAGCCAGTGTTATCAATATAACAAGACCTTGTTGGGAGAGCCAGGCATGGTTGCATGGGCCCTGTAGTCCCAGCTACCCAGAAGACAGAGGAAGGAGGATCACAACAGAATAAGACCCTGTCTCTAAAATAAGAAGAAATGACACCAAGGAGATAATATTTAGAAGACAAATTGCACGTTATCAGTCAAATAATAGGTATGCATGGTAGAGGATGAGATGACAAGAAAAATAGAGGAATAGTAAACTCAAAAACTTAGAAGAATGAAAAGAGTGCTTTGGTATTCAGGGAAATACATGTCCAACTCATGGAGCACAATATTAGGTGTTAGGAGGAGCAATAGGTAATACTAGAAAGTAATAAGGATTGAATTAAAGGAGCCAACAGATGCTGTAGTAGTTAAGGCACTGGACTCCCATGTGGCTGACTACAGTTCAAGTCCCAGACGCAGCAGCTTGAAGCTCACACTGGGCACAAGTGTGTGCATGCCCAAAGTTCTAAAAGGAGAATAGAGGAGAAGGGATTATGGTGTGGCATGTGGCTGCCCCCCCCCCAGAGGGTAATTTCTCACTTTCTCTCTGCCTCTCTCTGCCTCTCTCTGCCTCTCCAGAGAGCACATGTTCCCCATAGGGAAAAAAACAAAACAACAAAAAAAAAACTCTCTTAAGTTTTTTTAAATGATTGAATTTAAAAGAATCTTATTGTACACAAAAGAATTTGTTTTATTTTCTTACGGCAAACCTTTAAAGAATTGAGGTACCATTTTTTTTATATCTTTTTTTTTTCAATTTGCTATAGGGTGCATGAACTTGCAGGAGACAGAGAGAGAGAGAGAAAGTGAGAAAGCACCCTCTCCCAAGGGAGGATGGCCATGCCACAATCCCTTCTCCTTTCTTTTCACTTGGGTTTCTGGGCATCCATATGCACTTCCCCAGTGTGTTTTTCAGGCCTCCAAGTCCAGGACTTGAAACATGCAATTGGCCATGTGGAATCCAGCTGCCTTAACCCACCTGGTTGGTCTAAGTTGGGTGATTATTTGATTGCTTTTATCCATCAGAAAGATGTCTGTGTCACTAGTATAGAGAACAATGTAAGTCTAGATATACTAGGCTAGGAGGAGGCAGAAAAACCTGTATGAATGGGGCAATAATATTCTGACAGGAGAGAGTGAGTATACGGGGAGGGGGGGCAAAATTCTAAGATGGCCCTAAGACTTCTGCTTCCTGATGCCCGAGTCCTTTCTAATCCTCTTTCTTTGAAAGTGAATAGGATCTGTGAATATGATAGATTTTATTTTTAGGATACAGCAAAGGTGAAGAAATCTTGCAGATGTAATTGAAGTCCCTAATCAGTTGGTTTTCAGATCATCAAAAGAAAAATTACTCTAGCTGTACCCACCCAAATTGGCTAGGCCCTTAAAAGAATATCTAGAAGTTATAGACTGGAAGCAGAGGGAAACTCTCCTGCTGGTCTTAAAGAAACAAGCTACTATGTATTTAGAGGGCCTCTGAATGGTCACATGGTAAAGACCTTCAGGGGCCTCTAGGAACGAATGGCTAACAAGCCATGCCTGCTCTACTCCTGGCCCACAGAAACCATAAGGTGATGAATGTACATTGTCTTAACCCATGAAACTTGTGGTAATTTGTTGTGTCACAATAGATAAAAACAGAGCTAGAGGAGATAAATGAGTATGGTAGTATATTCAGAAGAGAAAATTAATAGGAAGTAGAATTTGAGTTGGTGTGGGGAAAAGGAAGACCGTGAGGTTATGGGCTTGGGATGACAGATAAACTGTTTTATTTTGGACACATTGAGCTTGCTATGCATCTTCAGGGCATTCAGGTGGCCATGTCTAGGGTACAGTTGGATGTAAAGGCTCAATGCCAAAGGAAAAGCAATGTTCCGACCAAAAAGAAAAAAGCAAGCCAAACGTCAATGTCCAAATTTGAGGAGCCAGTCAGAAACTGGGAGATGAGGTCTGGAGCCAAACCAGGCAGGGTAACCACGGCAGTCAATAAGCATGGAGAATGGAAGCAGGCAATGAAAGAAAGAACTGAGGGCATTGTCTGAAGGTCTTTTTAAAAATTTATTTATTTAATTTCTTTACTATTATTATTTTAATTGGATGAGAGCGAGACAGAGAGAGAAAGGGAAAGTAAAAGCAAGCCTCCAGGTTCAGGATTTGAACCATGGTCAGCCATGTGGGTGTCTAACACCTTAACCAGGACACACTACCTGCTGGCCCCCTATCTGAAGGTCTTACTGGGACTCCATGCACTAACTAATTTCTCCAGAGCATTTTGTTCTTTGTGCTGCTGTTGTTTATAAAAAGCAAAGCAAACCAGATAAGTCGATGGTGAGGATATGAGCACTGGGAAAATAGAAGAGAAAAGGAGAAAAGGCTAAGGATGAAGCTCAAGGACGTATCCAAGTTTAGATGACAGGAAAGGAAAAAGAATGTGGGTTGAGCCTGAGAAGGAGAGACTTAAGCAGTAGGAGGAAAATGAGGAATAGCTGTGTCACTGTAAATCCCAGTTAGGGGAACTTATCAGGGATGTGCTTGCTGGACTTGAATGCTGCACGTGACAAGAAAGCCATGAATGCCCACAAGATTAGAAAATGAGTGGAATTTAATATTAGCAAAAGTTTAAGACTGAATCCCAGTAGTTACATTATAGTAAATGTTTTACTTTCCTCATCTACAAAATAAGATCAAAAACTGAGGGTAAAATATCCGCCCTAATTTCTTCACAGGTTAGAAATCCTTCCATTCCTTCTATGCTGCTTCATAAGGCTCAAATGTAGGTGGAATACACCTTTTTCACCTTCATGCATCCTAGGGAGACCGGATCTCAATCTCAGGACACCGAACTCGCCCTGAGCTGCTTTAGCAGGTTCCCTGTTTCTTCAAGCTATTTCCTTTCTGAAGGGAGAAGCATGCAGACAAAACATGCTTGCCAGCTCTTTTTAAATTTTTTAAAACTTTTATTTATTTATTTTGCTATAGTATGTGTGCACTCACCAGAGATAGAGAGAATGAGAGTGAGAGAGAGAGAGAGAAAGTGAGAAAGCACCTGACCACATCACAATCTCTTTTCCATTCTTCTCTCAGGATTTTGGGCACATGTGTAGCCACTGTGTTTTTCTAATATGTAGCATTTTTATACACTAACAATGAACAAACTGCAATAGAATTTTTAAAAGCAGTCCCATTTACAAAAGCCACACAAAATATAAGCCTCTGGGTCCAGGCCTCAAACTGTACAGCCAGCTATGTGAGATGCAGTCACTTTAACCACCACACCACCCCCTGATAGCCATCTCTTAAGAGCCAAGAAATATAAGAAATTAGAATGCAGATGGTTATGACTTGTCTTTAAAAACACATTCATTTATTTGTTATTTACTTCATTGGAAAACAGTCGAGAACCAAGAAATAAGCAAGAGACTTCTAAGCAGCCAACATCTGCTCTACAGAGCCTGTCCTTATTAATGAACGTTACTGAAAAGGACATCCTGGACTCCTTACTCTGAGCCTAGTCTTCCCCTCCAGAAATTCTAACTGGTTTGGTGATGTGTTTTCCAAATGACCAGCCCAGTAAGAGCAGCAAAGTAAAAAAAGAGGACTAGAAGAGGCACGTCAATAATAGTAACGAGTGACAACTGATGGCTAAAACAAGGCTGGAAAGGAGACCACAGACCCCTCAGCCCCAGAGCACAGTATGATTGCCTAAGCCACCATTAAAAAGAAATTTAAGTTAAATTACATCTGCTATAGTCTTAGAAGCGGAGATATTCATGATACAAAATAAAAACAAAAAGAGTCTCATGGCTTGATTCATTTATTCCTCAAAAATTATTTCCTAAGGGGAACCAGCAGTTAGCGTAATGGCTATGTCGCTGAACTCCCACGGAGTCGACCGCGGTTCGCGTCCCAGACCTTAAACTCATGCCGGGTGCGTGTGGGTGCATGCCCAAGATCCGGAGAGGAGAATGGAGGAGAAGGGATTGCGGCATGACCATCCCCCCTGGGGGGTGATTTCTCCCTTTCTGTCTCTCTGTCTCTCTCTGTCTGGCTGGCAAGCGCGCGTGCCCTATAACAAAAACCTCTCAAAAAAAAAAAATATTTCCTAAGGAGCAGCTATGTGCTAGATTTAAAAAAAAAAAAGAAAAAAAGATGGCATCAGTCTTTAGCAACCTCAGTTATAGAGGGAGCTCAGCTATTCAGAGAGACTGAGTTCTTGCACAGAATCCTTTGAAGAACCTGGGGAGGGGCATTAATTACAATATCAAGATTCTTAGAAAATCTAAATAACCAATACTTCTTTCATTGACAAAATCAGATCTATTTTATCTATAATAGGCTGACATTTTTGCTGTAAGACAAGAAGAAAATTTAACATGATTCACCCAGTATAATAGCTATCTACCTTTTCATTGTATATACAAAACTCCTTCAGGAACTCCAGTGATTTTTTTTTTTAAGAGAGATTTTTGTTATAGGGCACGTGCACTCACTGGAGACACAGAGAGAGGCAGCGAGAGGGAAAGTAAAAGACTACCCACCAGGGTGGTGGTGAGGGGTTATGGTCATGCCGCAATCCTTTCTCCTCCATTCTCCTCTCAGGATTTTAGGCATGCATGCACACATGCCTGATAGAAGTTTCAAGTCTCCAGGTCCAGGACTCGAACCATGGTCAGCTAGCTCTACAACCACCAATGCAACCTGCTGGCCCCAGAACTACAATGATTTTTATTAATAGCCAAATGAGACTGCCTTTGCTCCCTTGGAGTACACAATATTTGTCTCGAGCCATTAATGCAATCTCCGAAAGTATTAAAGTTACTATCAAGAATTAGTTTAGATCCTAAGGGAGAAAAACTGGCTCTTTCTAAGCAGTATTTTGTACCATCTCTTTGGAATCCCACAAAATAAATTAAAAATGAGTGGTTTCAGACTTCAGGTAGACTAGCTATATCAGATCTGCAGACTCCTGTGCCCTGCCACACATCAACTGGGATAGAATCTTTGGGGATGGGTCCCTAGGATTCATATTTTTAAGAACTTTGCCAGTGATGTTAACATGCAACTAGAATCTCCCACAGAGCTCTAAAATTTCATTATTTTCAGCCCATCTAAAGCCAAATAATAAAAGATAATTTCTCCATAAATACTATCATCCAAGTTCAATGAAAAGAAAAACCCAAATTTTTCATATTAAAAATTTATGCTATAGTTAAGGGAAAAAACTAATATTAACAAGATAAATTGAATTCATGGTATCTTTTTTCCAAATTTTCAAGTCTACAGATTAGAAAGTGAGGGACTAAGCTAAAAATATCTTACACAAGTATGTTTTGGCTACACATCTTTATGTCATCATGCATGAACCTTCAAAGAATTAACAAAGTCACAGGGAACTTGAAACTTTTGCTGTAAAAATATAATATCAAAAAAAGCTTGTCAGACTTTAGAAATAATGCCAAGCCTCTCCCTTCTCTCTCTTTCTTTCATTTATGTGCTGTTAAAGTTTTCTGCTTTTGCAAACCCAGATATGATGTGAGGATGAAAGAAGAAAGATGTAAAAGTCAGAAATAGTCTCATTAAACAGGGTTTACAGACCCTGTAGAACGTAATTGGTTACAGAGAGTGACATTATATATCATTAAGATGTCTAGTGTTTATTTCAACCCCCAAGGGACAGACACAAAATATCTAACCATTAACAATAATAGCTAAATAACAATAATCTGACCTCTTGGGTTCCAGAGGCTTGGGGGTGGGGGTAGGGGGGTTGTTTTGTTTGTTTTTATGCTGAGGAGCTGTTCCTTGGAAAATCCTGAGAGGTTAAGGAAAGGTTACTCAACGTAGGATCAAATGTTAATTTCCACGTTGGAAGTTCAGATGATGCCATGCATGCTTTGTGCTTCTCTCTCAAGGGAGAGGTTTCCCTTGCTCTCCTTTCTCATTTCTTTACAAAGGGAAGAACCTGCAGACTTAGGATGCTGTGGTGACAGCATACTACAGGCTGGTCTTTGGCAGCCTGAAGAATCTAGTCTATCCCTTTCTTGCCTGGTATAAACTCTGTATACGATCTCCCTGGGCATCTGACGTGAAGAACGAATTGGTGAGACAACAAGTATCCTCTATCCACAGAGCACTGTGAGAAAAGAATCCTCTATACACAGAGCACTGTGTCAGGAGCTGCGGGAGATGGATATTTTAACACAATAAGAGCATGGCTCTTTCTTCAAGGAAATTAAAACCTAGCTGGGGGAAAAGACCCACAAACATCAATTAGGGAATTGTATGCCATAATTCATGATTAAGCAATAAATTAATGTCATAGTTGTACAGAGAAGGAAAATTAAAATGAGAATAATTGGGAAAGACTTCATGGAATTCATGCACTTGGGTTTTGGAGAATGGTACTAGAACTAGTCTACAGTGCATATGCAATAAGAGGGATTGGCATCCGTGCAAGGAATTATATGTGTGTACAATGACCTTGGCAGCTTTCTTCCCCACTCTTTCAATTTTTCTTTATTAATAAAAAAAAGATCATCTTTGTCCATGGACAAGAGGTAAAAACATTGGTTTTCCAGGAAAGTTTTTGCATAGAAAAATACATCATGACTCTCCCGATGACCTAATATGTCTAAAATAAGAATTTAATTTAAAAAGTTAAAATTTAACTTAAAAACTTTAATAAAAAATTTAACAGATTTGGTGTTCTTATTCTCTAGATGATCTTCAGGTTTTCCTAGGTTTCAGGAAGAAGCAAATTAAAAATAGTAAACACAAGAAAAGTGGAAAGTCACAGGGAGTTTGAAACTTTTGCTATAATTTAAAAAGTCAGTAGCAGAGAGCAGTAATACTAATAATGATGTGTTAAACAGAACAGTGAAGGTTTAGCAATCTGAGCCCTGTTTTTTTTTTTTTTTTTTGGGGGGTTTTTCCCTTTAGGGG
>NW_006209014.1:541933-543974 GCF_000334495.1 Tupaia belangeri chinensis | reverse complement strand
CCTACCCATCCACCCCTGCCATCCTCAGAATTCATTGCAGGCTTCATAGCTGCCTGAAATATGCTTTCTCTACTGATTCCAATATCTTTTCTTTCTCAAATAAATAAATAAATAAATAAATAAATAAATAGAGGAAAGGAGAGCCGAAGAGGTTATTTTATTCATCATTCGTGTGTCTATTCATAAATTTCTTATTGAGCACCTTCTACTGCCCTAGTGCTCAGACACAACTGTGAGCAAAAGAGACAAAGTTCCTACAGTTTTGAAGTTCTTACTCCAGTGCAAAGAAAATTGTTTATCTTATCATTTTAAAAAAGAATTGAAAAATACTGTTTGGATATACTTTTAGCTCTAGTTCCCCATTAGTTAGTGAAAAAAAAAAAAAAAGAAAAAGAAAGAAAAAGAAAATAGCCCGTGGAAGGGTTAGAATTTACCTTTCAAAGACAAAGTCTAATTATACTGTCACCTTTCTCTGCTGCTTTTCTTCCAAGAACCCTGTCCCTTGTCTTTCCAGTTAACAATCTAACACTCTTTTGCTTTACAAACGAGGCCTTCCTCAACTCTTCATCTCTCCTGTCTTGACAAGAGGGTCCCTTTTCCTCCTTTCCCCCATTTTGTTTATTTTCCCAACTCTAAAAGGTCACGGGGACTAGCAGTAAGCGTAATGGCTATGTCGCTGGACTCTCACATAGTCAACTGCAGTTCGCATCCTGGACCCGGTGGCTTAAAACTCATGCCGGGCGCGTGTGCGTGCGTGCCCAAGATCCCGAGAGGAGAATGGAGGAGAAGGGATGGCAGCGTGACCATCCCCTCTGGGGGGTGATTTCTCGCTTTCTGTCTCTCTGTCTCTCTCTGTCTGGCTGGCGAGCGCACACGCCCTATAACGAAAACCTCTCCAAAAAAAAAAAAAAAAAGTCACCAACTTAGGCAATTGTGAAACTCAAAAATAAGTTATGTGATTCCTTCCTCCAGGCCAGGGGTCTGATTAGCTAAGAACTAAGAGTCTCATTTGCCTCTGAGGGCTGGCCCCTACCCCAGCAGAAAACACAGAGTACTTGGTTCCCCCATGGCCCGGGTATGCTTCAGGGGCAGAAAACATGTGTTCTAGTTTGCAGATCTGTTCTTTTAAAAGGGAAATCTAAAACCTTTTTCTTTTCTTTAATGAATTATTCTAGTTTTGCTCTGAGACCACAGCTCCTATTTTATTTTCAGTTGTCTTTTTCCATAACTCCTTTTAGAAATAAAAATGGGAAACGTTATCTAGCCCCTAGGAAGAAATATGTACATACATTCAAAAAGCAGTTTCATGCAACCTTAATAACCTGAATTCTATTTCCCTTTCTGCACATGATGGATGAAATTACTTTGATTATGCTGGCTTTCCAATTACTCATTCATGCCAAGAAAGCTAGCCCTTGAAACCTAGTCACCTTGTTTATTTCTTCCCCACCTTGCCCTTCACAATCAGAAAATCAAAGAGCACAGGAGCCAGAAGGAGCTTCCGTGATCCCCAAAGGAAGGATTAAACTTAAAAGTCATACATATTGATTGACCCGAGTTTTCTAAAATTAAACCTGAGTAACTATTTCAATACCAATTTTTAAGCTGTAAAAACCGATTTGGAGGTATGGAGTTCTGAGTGGTATAAAAAGCTTGGTAAATACATAACTTGGTTGCCAAAGGGTTTCTGTTTAATATATCAGGAAAATATTCATTCCTATGTGTTCACCTTATTCTTTAATCCGAGTCAGTGGTTTTCAAATATGCTCCGTGGAGTCCAAGGGTCTACCACCCCCAAGAAGGTAAAGACACCAATTTTGGAGACTACACACTCTGACCCTCCTTTGACCAGAGACCCTCCGCTTTTTCTCTTTCTTATAGGTTGGGTTCTCAACTACTAAAACTTTCTATTAATTCTCAAAATGGGGAAAAAATGCTTGGAAAGAAAATTAACTTGCACGAATGGAATGTACACAAATAAAATAGAAAATGTTAGTCATAATCATTGTTTTCTCCCAAGACTGAAACTAACAATCGGCAT
>NW_006209014.1:537298-541013 GCF_000334495.1 Tupaia belangeri chinensis | reverse complement strand
GACTGGCTCTTCACCAGCAAACACCAGGACTCAACACTAACTGTCCCAGGAACAATTCAAAAGTCATAAATGCTTAAGACTGTTTAGACACAACTTGGCAAATCTGCTTGTAGTTTAGCTACTAGTTCACTTATTCGCTCAACAAACATTTAGTGAAGGGATAAAGGTAAACACAAGATACCTTGAGGCAACAAATGGAGAAACAGAAAGCAAATAAGATTACAACGTGTGTGTGTGTGTGTGTGTGTGTGTGTGTGTGTATAATTTTAATAGGGGGTGTACAAGGTTTAGTGGAGCCCAGGAAAGCTATCCCCTAGAAGAGTCAGGGACATCCTCACAGAAGAAGCCTCAGCAACACTCAGGTCAGAACACAAATGGTGAGGGATGACAGGAAGGGAGTCTGGCTAGGCAGCAAGCAGGTACCAAATTATGAAGGGTCATGCCATGTAAAAGACTTTACCATCCATACTACGAGCAGCCAGTAAGCTATTTGCCTAGCATTATTGGACTATGAATAATTCCTCATTTCTCTAGTAGTTTTTCCTCTCCTTTTTTTTCCTTTATTCCTTTTGCTAAACCATATAGTCAACAAATATTTCTTGAATCCCAGTTCTGGGCTAATCACTCTTCCAGCCAGAAAGAAACCTTGAAATCATCTAAGCCATCTGAGGCTACAAATCCACTGCCATCCCCTCCCCCTGCAGTCTTCCAGGGTAAACCACCCCATGGATATTTGCTCCAACTGCCCGATCACTCCCTGAGCAAATAGTCTTACCCATGCTTGCAGTTGGCTTCTGGTATTGGGATTTTCCACCAAGAAACAGCAATGGAATTTTTTTAACTGCAGAAATAGATAACACAAGTAAGGAAAAGAGTTAAAAAGGAGGCTCTTGAAAACATTTAAAATAGCTGCTCAGCACTGAAAATCAGCTTAAGGGATGGCAAATGCAAATGTGAGCTCAGACAGGCCCAGCTCAGTTTTGCAAATCCTTTGGTAATGAAAATAGATCCACACTTTAATTTTTCAAACCATAAACCTCCCCGAAGCAAGTAAGAAAAGAGAAGAAACAGAAGGGAAATGTTCTACAAAGGAAGTGGATTTTGCATTTGATGCTTTGAAGGAACTCAGTCAGGACAGTGCTCTCTGAAACTGAAAGCAGGCTCAGACATGGCTGGCCCCAGGCCCCGCTCTCCACTGTCTGTGCAGGTTGGGAGCACCCCTTTCCAAAGTCCTTCGCTGTCCAAGATTCTCTCATCCCTTTTCCACCCCCCACTTTCATATCAAATCCTGCTCTCTAGAAAGGAAACAGTACTTTCAAGTACGCTGAGGTATAAATGATTAATTACAACTTTAAAATGGCATTTCTTTATTGGGTGTTTGCATTTTCAGAGAACCAAACCTCCAACCAAAGGAAGACTCCCGTAACTGTAAACATATACATCCAGTTTGTAATGACTTTTGCCATTTTTCCCCACAGACTTAAAAGTTACCTGGTTTGGTGATTTAACAAAGAAGAGATTGAGATTTACAAATCACCAAGTACTTCCTTGATGTGAAAACAAAATGGGGGCAGCGTGCATGTCTTCTCCAGTGCTCAGCTTCTACAAATCCCCTCAGTAAAGACTGTCCCCCTTCCAGCAGCTTCATAGAGTTTGGAGGTGCTGCACCTCCCTGTGGTAGCTTTTCCCTGCATTCCAATGGATGGTTTCCACACAAGTAGTTGTGATATGTAGCAGCTCAGCAACTCCTGTGCCATCCACTGAACCAAAGTCATGTCTTCTCGACAAGGTCGGGCTCTCAGCCTTGGGCTGAGGAGAGAGAAGCAGTCTTATTCCCATGCTCCATCTCCGCCCCAGAGAAGTGATAGCGACTCTTTACATGTGCTATACCTGTATTCTTGAATTCTCTCTTCATTGTGTTAGCTAACCCCACATCATTCAGCCTCCTAACGTCATAATGTTTTATGTTAAACTCTCCTTGTTCAAATTAAGCAAAGTAAAACAAAATGAAATGGTTTTTGAATTTTCCTTGACCTTGATAAATTCAGATTCTTCTCCCCTACTCTGTTTACCCCTTCCTATTCCACCAGCGTAAGATGGTATTGCTTCTCCACATAAATCAAACCAGAACATCTACCTTTAAGGCCCTTAAACAACTTTCTATCAAGTCACAAAAAGGCACTGCCTCTAGGCAATATTTCTGAGTGTGTTGTCTTCCTTGTAGCTTATATCCTGAAGCAGTTTCAAATATTCTAAATTTCCAGGGCGATATGTAATCTTACTTATTGGATCAGTTCCTGGTCTTTCCTATTTCTGAAAATAGTTGGTAGAGAAAGAAAACAAAATAAAACAAAAAGTCTAAGTTTGTCTGCCTAAGAATGTGCTGAAGAAATGAGAAAATGAGGAAGACAGAAACACAAAGTTTTCTAGGTGTGAAAAAAGTTGTGATGAAGAAAGAGAGCAATTTAGAAAGGATAGGCCCTAGAGCAGCTTTTGGAAAGGAGAGCTCAATAAATAGTACTAGAAGTAATACATTGTTTAAAGATTTATTTAGTTTCTTTGAGAGGGAGAGAGAAAGCAAGAGGCACCTTCAACAGAGAGTTCTTGCAGTGATCCTCCCCCAACCCAGCAGCCAGCCAGGATCCTGGGCGCACGTTATTTTAGGTTCAGATGGACGCAGGATGCAAACCTACAACCTTTCCATGTGGCCTCCAACATCATATAGCAGCATCCCTTGCTGCCTGCACCACCATGACTGGACCTAAATTATAAATTGAATCTTTGTTGAATCCTTCAAGAGATACTAGCAAAGATTGAAATGATGTTTTTCTATAATTGCTGGACTTTTGCTTTAAATATGAGGCAAGTCACACAGCTTTTTGCCATGTTTAACAATCTAGCCAAGATTAACACTTCAATGCACTTACTCTTTCAAATAGCCTTACAAAATGCCCTAAGATCCTAGTTCTGAATCTAGGTGATTAGATTTCCTCTTGACCATCATGTTTAACCCTTAGAAGTGGAGCCCCGGAACAAGTAGTCCCTCCAAAGGATATACCTGCTTTTCAACCAGCATACCTGCACACCAGTCATGGATAATGGCCGTGCACCTGCTTTAAGTCAGCCTGGGAACCTCTCAAGAGTGTCCATAGGCTCTACCACTTTATAAGAAAAGTGATTCTATATGCACACACCAGTGAATCATCCCCACACATCGGACCTTGTCATTAACCCAGGTTTATTTCAAACTAATTCAATAAGCATGTAGTGAACCGTATAAAACCAACTCTACCAAGAGCAATGACCGGATTTGTCCCACTTATCTTTGTTTCTAAAGGCAGATGGGAAGTGAAATACACACCCCTGGTGCTTTTAGCTTTCTGTCCTGTATTTGTTGCTTGGCCTAGTACCCAAGCAAGTGATCTGCACGTACCTCCGATCAGGTGGTAAGCCTTGCAGCCCTTGTTCTTTACTTCCAACTGCTCCCAACAGCCACACAATCTTAGCTTCAACCCAACATTAGTACTATTCAACTTGGTTTCCCCAATACTATACTCTTCAGTCTATCTCAGACTTTCTGATCATCTACAACCTTGTTTCATTTGAACTGCCTCGGCTGTATCATATTTGAACTTTGCCTTAAGAGTATCTATCCACTGCCCCCCCAACCAAAAAAAAAAAAAAAAGAGTAAACTATTCCCACTACCACCACCCT
>NW_006209014.1:471261-537170 GCF_000334495.1 Tupaia belangeri chinensis | reverse complement strand
AACTTTTCCTTAAAAATATCTACCCCCCCCCCCCCCAACCAAAAAAAAAAAAAAAAGAGTATACTATTCCCACTACCACCACTCTTCTGGCCAAGAAGTAGCAATTTGTGCTGTTTCATACAATCGCATTAATCCACAGCCTTCCCCAACCCCAGCATGGAACTAGGCCGTTATTGTCAATTCCCTGCGTTGTTTATCATTTTAAACCCAAAGCTCTCATTTCATGCCATCATTACAATTCATCCATTTCCCCCAAGCCCTTTCACCAAAATACAGTTCATCCTGAGACTGATGCTACCAAGCTGCTTTTCTGCCTTTTTCCAAATCAGAGGAAACCGTGGCAGCAGATAAGAGTAGAATGCAGGGAAAGCTTTGAGAATAAAGCAATGCATTTTACGCTCTTAACTTGAAGATTCCTGTGGCAACTTCTGGTGATTGGCTGATGCAACCCATACCGAATTCCTTACTCCCTTGCACCCTTCCACTATAAAACGTGAAAAGGCTAAGTGCGCACTTTCCCCAACTGCCATACGAGTAGGGACAGCTATGTGACACAGCAGAAGTCTGCTGAGTTGGGGAAAGTCCTGAGGAAGCTTTTCGTTTCTTGGTAAGACATAAAAATGTAGCTGGACTTGCCCCACCTTTCACCTTTCTATTTTGAAGGTAGGGGCAATACCTGAAGCTGGAGCAGCCATTTTGTGATTATGAGGCAGCAAACTTGCCCAGACATGATCAAACTGCTGAGCCAATTCCAGTAGGTGCCTGTCTCCCTGACCTTTTGTTACATGGGAAGATTTTTACTTAATATTCCAGAGCAACCAAAATGTCTTTCTAGAGCAGCCTTTAGAAGCTTTTTATCTGTTTCCACTTTCCACTTTGAAAACAAGTCTTTATTTTATAGTCTTAAATTTTACAAAGTGTGAATCATCTTTTCCATTTTAACATCATGCCACGAAAGAATAAATGTTCAGATTTTGTGAGCTAATGATTTTATTGTGTCTTGCACTAACCTGATATTGTTATATAATTACTATAATTATAACTGGTTTGTTTTTAATAAATACATTGAAATGGTTACCAAGATGATTAATTTTATGTCATATATTCATTCTATTCCATGAAATTAGCCATATTGTATATAGTACTTGTATTTTGTTGATGACATATCATCATATGATCACATTATATATTAAGCATCTATTTACTGTTTTTCTCTCGTGCAAGAACAGAGTGCCTAGAACGGTGCCTGCATCAAGCAATCATGCAGTAAATAATTGTTGAATAAATAAGTGACTCTTACAATAAAAAATACTTATTTAAAATTAACCTAGTTCAGGCAAGAATAAAAATATTTCAATGAGTGTGTTATTAAGAGGTCAGTTTAAATGAGGGGTTCATCTTGACATCCAACAAAGGCAGCCTTTTAAATGCTGGTAATTGGTTTTAAAAATAAATTACATTATTTTGTTATTCCAATTCCCCATAGGCAATTAGACTTATGTTTTTAAAATGGGAGTCGGGGAAAATAAGTTACTTTCGTTGACTCTGATCTTGGCCATGGTCCTTTTTAAACACCATGTCTGGGGCACAAAGTCAAAAAACAAGGCGCTCTCTTCACCCAGAGGGGTCAGGACAAGATGCTGACCTGCGGTTTTTGCCAGTTAGTTTCTAAGTCCCACTCAGAGTTCCTTTTATGACTAGTATCATTTGAAAATGTCTACCCTTCAGTTCCCTCTGTGCTATAGAATTTAAATAAACAAAAAAAAATCTTTTTCTTTTTCTTTTTTTTTAATGACAACAATGGTATGGGGAATTTTTGGACAGTCTTACATGCCATGATCCTACAACCTCAGGCACATGGCATCACACACTGCCTATCTGGCAGGGCTGGGAACTGAACCCAGCTGTCCCATGCAGCCTCAGCCATCACACAGGAGCATCCTGCTATTTGTACCACTACCAGCTGTGTTATGAACTTTTTTTTTTTAATCTTCTCTGTTGAAAATAAGAAAAAGAGTAACTAGTAGCATGTAGTCTTTTTCATGTCAAATGAACAATGTTATAAATCCCCCATGATTTGGAGCCGGCAGATGGCGTAGCAATTACGTTGCTGGACTTTCACATGGCCGACTATGCTTCAAGTGCTAGACCCAATGGCTAGAAAATCAGTCTGGGTGTGTGTGTCCAAGATCCCAGGAGGACAATGGAGGAGAAGGGATTGTGGTGTGGCCATCCCCCCAGGGGGGGGTTGCTCACTTTCCCTCTCGCTGTCTCTGTCCCTGTCTCTGTCTCTCTAGTGAGCACATATGCCCTAAGGCAAAAACCTTTTTAAAAAATAATCTCCAATGTTTCTCTTAAGGGCTTTTCTTATTTCTGGAAGAGGAATAGATCTTCAGATATAAATTCTAGCCCACCCCAGAGGTCATTCCCATAGGAAGGACCATAGCTTGTTCACTGGAGAATTCTTCATGGCTACAGGAGCAGGAATCACATCTGCTATCACTCTTACCCAGCAGTGCCCCGTTGGGCACCACTTTCCAGAAGCCTGATAGCTTCAGGACATATGGGAAAATCAAAATTGAACATGGCAAGGCATGAGTCACCTTACCTGTCACCCAGAAAAACAAGACTACAAGGTCCACTACAAAACTCTGCTCAGTACACACGTAGGCCAGAGTCCAGCCAACTCAACCCCTAAGACAGAAAGATGTTCTCCAGGACTGAGTAGTTAAAACAACTTGTATTTGTTTTCATTTGCAGCAGAACAAACAATACCAACCTAGCAATTTAAAATAATACATATTTATTATCTCATGATGTAACTGGGTCAGAATTTGGGCAAGCTTAGCTGAGTCTTCTATTTCAAGGTCTCCTAAGGGGTTACAATTAAGATTTCAGAAAAAACTGAAGTCTTATGTGAAGACTTGACTGGGGAAGGACCCAGTTCCAAGCTCATATAGTTGTTGGCAGAATTAAGTACCTTGTAGGCTGTTGGACTAAGGGCCTCAATTCTTTGCCACTTTTAGGGTTTTTATTAACTCTTCTTTAGTACATCAAGAAATGTGGAACTGGATGGTTAAAAATTGTCCCACTTTAATATATTAAAGCTGCCCAAATTAAAAACTTGGAAAATATGGGAACTAGGTTAGAGTGAAACATGTCAATCTTCCCCATAGCTATAGCCCTAAAAAACTGATGTTAACTGTGCATACTCAAGTAACAGATATCTACTGTCTGTTAAAAAGCACTGAGTCTCCTTTAATCTCTTCTCATCAAAGCATGAGTAAGGAGGAAAAGCAAATGGCTAACAATTAAATCTGTATGAATTACAGGTGTTCCCAAGGGACAACTAGAATTATTTGATCAGAAGTAATAAACAAAAACATAATTGGGAAAAATAAATCTTGAGCTAAAAAAACCCTGAATGTACAAATTAAAAAGGATCAAAATATATTACTCAAAATAAAAAAAGATCCTATCTCAACACATTATTGAATTTTTTTCAATACGGAGATTAAGGAAAATGATACTTTATGAAGAAGTACAGAATAATATCTCTAGTATAATGTCATACAAATACATAAAACCTATTCAAAACAATAAAAACAATACTTACATTACTCTTGGATGTAAAAATATGTGTGTAAAATTAAATGGCATGAAAATTATAAATTCCTAATGGTGGTTGTTTAAATGACTATGGAAAGGACTAGTAAGTAGAATGGGAAGGGGGTGCTGGATAAAGGGAACTTTAGCAATATCCGTAATGTGTATTCAAGAAGGAAGGAAAGAAGGACCCGCAAATGGTGTAGTAGTTACATCACTGAACTCCCACATCATTGACCACAGTTCAAATCCTGGTCCAGATGATTTGAAACTCACGCCAGGCACATGTGCACACATGCCTAAGATCCCAAAAGGAAAATGGAGGAGAAGGGACTGCAGCATGGCCATCCCCCTTGTGGGGGGTGATTTCTTGCTTTCTGTCTCTTGTCTCTCTGTCTGTCCAGCAAGCACACACATCCTATAGCAAAAAAAAAGAAGGAAGGAAGAGAGGAGGGAGGAAGAATATTTCTTCTTCTAGTTATTAAGAGTATTAATGTCTGTTTTACTCTTCTTTTTTTTTTTTTTTGGAAACTTTTAAACTTATCGAAATAAAAGGAGAGGGAGAAGAAGTCTTAGAAACAATCAAATTGGTTAGAGGGAATTCTTAAAAAGGGAAAATAAAATCAATCTGAGCTCAGATGTCTCCTCAATACACTAAGTCCAAAAAAAAGGGTTTTGACAAAAACAAACATAAAGCCCTAAAATTATATACTCAGCCAAGTTGTCATTCACATGCTAAAAAATATAGAAAAATAACCTCGGGCATACAGAGACTCACCCAGAAAACATACCAAACTCTTCCCGTTATGGAAAAAACAAACAAAACAAAAAGTTGAATACCTACTGCAGTTAACTGAGTGAAAAGGCAGAATAAAGAGCTAAGAGTTGTAGTATGAAAGACTAGCAGTAAATAATGTAAGCATTCAATGGTAAAAACAATAGAAATACATGGACACAAAATTAGATATGCATATCTACAAATTTTGTTAAGAAAAAGATATAAAAATCAAAATGGTAATAATTTAACATTAATCTAGATCTTCAAACTCAGTAGGAAGAAGCTAGGTAAGGAAAAGGAGAGACAGAGTAGCAGAGAATGGAGACTAAAGGAAAGTGATGATAAAGAACCCATCGTAGTGTTCCCCTGGCAGCACATATACTAAAATTGAAATGATACAAAGAAGATCAACATGGCACCTGTGCAAGGATGACACACAAATTTTGGAGGTTTTCCATATTTTTTAGAGAGTATCAACAGCAGGTTAGACCATACGGAATAAATCATCTTGAAATTTGAATATACTGTACAACCTTTGAACGAGCCCAAACCCTCTAAAAGAAAGAAAAAGTAACTATTAAAAATTAAGAGAATAGTGGGAACAGCAGATGGTATAATGGTTACATTGCTGGACTACCACATGGTCGACTGCAGTTCAAGTTCATGATCCAGTGGCTTAAAACTCATAACAGGCATGTGTGTGTGTGTATATGTGCCCAAAATCCTAAAAGGAGAATGGAAGAGAAGAGATTATGGCATGGCCATGCCCTCACCTAGTGAGCACATGACAAAAATCTCTCTTAAAAAAAAAAAATAAGAGAATAGTATCTAGCATGTGGCATAGTGGTTAAGATTGCTGGACTCTCACATGGTTAACCACGGTTCAAGTTCCAGACCCAGAGGCCTGAAACTTATGCCAGGTGCATGTGGATGCATGCCCAAAATCCTGAGGGGAAAATGGAGAAGGGATTGCAGTGTGGTCATTCCCCCAGGAGCTGATTTCTTGCTGTTTCTCTGTCTCTCTCTATCTCTCCAGTGAGTACACACACCCTGTAGCAAAAAATATCTCAAAAAAAAAATTAAGATAATATATGAGAAATTTGGGACATCATTAAGTAACCAAATATTTGCATAATGGGTATCCAGAATGTTAAGAAATAAAAAAAGGCATAGAAAATATATTACATAAAATGTTAGTTGAAAACTTCCCAGATCCATAGATGATGCAGATATCCATATCCAGGAAATTCAAAGGATGCCAAACAGATTGTTTGTTAAAGAATTATTTTTAATTTTTAAATTTAATTAAGTAATTAATTTTAGTTTGCTATAGGACACATGCACTCAGCAGACAGAGACAGAGAGAGAGAAAGTGAGAAAGCAAGCTGCCAGGTCTCAGACTCAAACCATACTTGGCCATGTGGGAGTCCAACACCTTAAACACCAAGCCACTTGCTGCCCTGTCAAACAGACTTAATATAAAAAGATCCTCTCCAAGGGATATTATAATCAAAATTTCAGAAGCCAAATATAAAATTCTAAAGATGACTAAAGAAATCATCATCCTTATAAAGGATTTCCCATCAGAATAACCTCAGAACTTTCAGCAGAAACCTTGTATGTGGAAGAGAATGGGAGGACAAATCCAAAATTCTTTAAGAAAAACAGTTTAATCCAAGAATACTATATTCAACAAAATCATCCTACAAATTTGAAGAAGAGATCAAAGCATTCCCAGACAAACAAAAAGTGAAGGAATTGACCTACCAAGAAATACTTAAGGAGCTACTACAGCTGAAAATGAAAGGAAGATAAATATCACCGTGAAATTACACAAAGGTATAAAACTCATCACTGGAATAACAACACAAGGACCAGCAGTTAGCGTAATGGCTATGTTGCTGAACTCCCATGTAGTCGACTATGGCTTGAGTCCCGGACCCAGTAGCTTAAACTCATGCCGGGCACATGTGCGTGCGTGCCCAAGATCCTGAGAGGAGAATGGAGGAGAAAGGACTGCGGAGTGGCCATCTCCCCTGGGGGAGGGGTGATTTCTGGCTTTCTGGCTTTCTGTCTCTCTGTCTCTCTGGCAAGCACACAAAAAAAAAAAAAAAAAAAAAAAAAAAAAAAAAAAAAAAAAAACACAGAAAGAAGAAATCAAATGATAATTCCTACCACTAGAAAACTCAACCAAGTAGCAAAGATAAACAATAACAGAAGGAAAAAGGAAGGAAGAAAATACAAAACAATCAGGAACTAACCAATAAAATGGCAAGTATAAATAAATACATATCAATAATATCATTGAATGGAAATGGATTTAACTTCCCAATAAAAGGATATAGACTGGTTGAATTGAAAGGAAAATGAAAAAAAAAAAAACCTCTATATGCTGCTTATAAGAATCATACCTTGTCAGTAAAAAACACACAGATTGAGAGTGAAAAGCTGGAAAAAAGAAACTTCAGATAAATGAAAAAAAAAACCACAACAACAAAAAAGGCAGGTTAGAGAAGAACTCATTTTTTATGGTAGAAAAACAGGGCAAAAATGACTTAAATTATTTGGTCTTCAATGAAATGTACACTGAAGCTTTTTAAAAAGCAAAGAGGTAAGCAATATGAAATGAGCCATACAAATCACTGAAGGAGTAGACAAAATATGCCCCATATAGTGAAATACCAAAAACAAAGTATTAGTAATAACTTAAAAGCTGAAAGTATAAAACAAAATGACAAGTGCAATCAAAAACATATTAGTTTAAATAAGACTCCCAAAGCACAGGCAATAATCCCTAAAATAGACAAGTGGGACTATATCAGACTAAGAAGTTTCTGCACAGCAAAGGACACAGTAACAAGTGTGAACCGACAACCCTCAGAATGGGAAAATACTTTTTGTTAAATATGCCTCAGACAAGGGACTGATAACCAGAATACACAGGGAACTCAAGTGCCTTATGCAAAACAAAACAGAAAAAAAAATGATTAACCCAATTAAAAGATGGGAAAATAAACTGAACAAAAATCTCTCTAAGAAAGACATACGAGCAGCCAAAAAGCATATGAGGAAATGCTCAACATTCCTCATCATGAGAAAGATGCAGATAAAAACCACAATGAGATACCACCTAACCCCTGTCAGATTGGCAATAAATGTCCACAAACTGATGAATGGATTGGAAAAGTGTGGCATATATACTCTATGAAATACTACTCAGCCATAAAAAAATAACAAGACCCTGGCATTTGATAGAAAGTGCTCAGATATGGAGGATCTATTGCTGAGTGAAGTAAGCCAGGCTATGAAAGAAAGATATTTCATGTATCCACTTAACATATACCGACTATCCGTTCTCTATGGTAGAGAGCAAAATATTGAAGGACGTAAAAGCAGTGAAAGTACGTAACGAGAATAAGACAGTGTGGAATGAGGGGGGTGATGAGAAGAGGATAGAGAAAGACAGCAAGAGAACAAATAGAGTCAGGACGTTAGTGGGAAACAGATATGACTTATTACCTGTTGATGATGACGTGTATAATATTCTCAACTGGATTGGTCTGAGAAGTACTTCATGATGGGTGAAGTCTTTTTACAAGCAAAATGAGAAATAGTGATTGACTGTTTAAAAAAAATTAATTGGAACAATAATAATAATGATTGGGAAAAACAATGAAAAGATATTGAATGATGAATGTCTCTGTATTGACTGACATGCATGGCATTCCCTTTTGAAAAAGCAATGTAACACACTGTGAAGTTATATGCAATCTAATGTAATATAAACAAGATTATGATGATAATAAAAAATAAATAAATAATAAAAAATAGAAAAAAATATTAGTGATCTAGGAAATAAAATTTTAAATAATGAGGCATCATTTTTAATTATCAGATTGGCCACATTTTAAGAAATTGTAAATATCCAATATGGACCCTCTGTAAAGAATGGACACTCAACACTGCTTGGTAAAAAAGTCAACTGGGGGACCAGCCAATGGCATAATGGTTACTTTGCTGGATTCCCACATAGTCGACCATAGATCGAGTCCTAGACCCAGCAGCTTAAAACTCATGCCAGGCACTTGTACAGGGTGCCCAAAATCCCAAGAGGACAATGGAAGAGAAGGGACTGCAGCATGATCAATCCCCTCAGGGAGTGATTTCTCACTTTCTGCCTCTCTGGTGAGTGCAAGTGCCCTATAGAAAAAAAAAATTTCTTAAAAACAAACAAACAAACAAAAACGTCAATTTGAAAAGCCTCTATGAAAAGTAATTTATCAGAGTGTATATGAAAATTTTAATTGAGTATATATACTACAGAAATTATGCATAGTGACAAAATATAAATGACAAATATGTAGTGATAGAGACATGTATGCCAACTTTTTAGACAGCATTGTTTATGATAGCAAATGAAATATATGAAAATACTCTCATTACCCATCAATAACATGGTAGGAAATACATTGTGCTATACCTCTATAATCAATTATTAACTGACAATTAAAAGAATGAGATAGACCTGTATATTAATGTGACATGGAAAAATCTCTAAGATGATATCAATAAGTTGTTAAAGGCAATGCACAAAATGATACGTATAAAAAATACTCATTTAGTTTTAGTCCTAAACTCTATATTATTGTATGATTATGCTTATATAACTATTTATAACAAATTACTAGAAAAAGACATATAAAGGGGACCAGCAGATGGTGTAATGGTTATGTCACTAAACTCTCACATAGTTGATCATGGTTCGAGTCCAACCTGGTGGCTTAAACTCACTCCAGGTGAGTGTGAGAGCATGCCCAAGATACTGAAAGGAGAATGGAGAAGGGATTGTGGCATGGCCATTCCTCTGGGGAAGAAATTTCTCACTTTCGGTCTCTGTCTCTCTGGGGAGCACACACACACTATAGCAAAAATTTTCTTTAAAAACTAAAAAGAAAAAGACAGAAAAATTTTAATAGATTTATCTGGGAAGGGAGTAGTTTTTCCCTTTTTATTCTACAGTCTGTATAGCTTGCATTTTTATACAGCCAATATATCACTTAAGTAGCTGTTTTTGTGTTCTGTTTTCTTACAAAGTCTTATGCAAATTTCTTTTCCTATTTTCTCTGCATTTTCCTTAATGATTCAAATACACAGTGAATCATTGTCTCCACTATCACATGTACTGTTATTTAGTAAATAATTGGAGATATGTCTTCTCCTACCTACATGTTAAGAACCTTTTAGGCAAAGACTCTATTTCACTCACTTCTGAATTTCCTACACCAAACACATCTACAATAGACTCTCAATGTTTTATTCAATGAGTTGAATTAATTAAGCAGTTAATAAACAATATACGAGTAAGACATTGTTCTAAATTCTGTGAGTAGGCTATCCATGTCATATCTGATTCCAAGGCCTATACTTTATTTAAGATAAGCTCAGGGACTCTTGAGGAGCAAGAACAAGAGTCATTAAGAGTCTTGAGTCATTTAAAGTGAGAATTCAAATTCCAACTTCACCACTTTCCAGTTGATAACTTCACTTAACCTCTAAAATTCGGCTTCCTCTAATGGGAGAAGGGCTAATAGAAGCTCCTGAGTCACACAGTTGTGAACACTAAATGAATCAATACACGCCTTAGCTATTACTGTCACAATTATTAGCCAACGACATTTCTAGATAACAGGGAAGAAAATAAAAAATACTAACAGAATCTTCAAGGCACTGAAGGAGGAGGGACAAATACACACACACACATACATCTTGGCACTTGTCCCTACATTGCCACTTCTACATACTGAGCCAGAGAGTGTCAATCCTCTCCCAATCCGTCTCCACTGTCCCCATTCTTCCTCTTGAGCCTCTCAAGTCCTAGCTGAATATTCCACTTTTCTCAACCCTGCAGTCAATTCTATTTCAAATCATAGGGAAATTTAATAAGCCATCTCTACAATCTTGAAGTCTTATGGGTAGAGGGTGGGAGTATAGGCTCTTCTCTATTACAAAAGACTCCCTTTCCAGAAAAGGCACAGATGTGTGACTGGAACACTCAGTTAATCACTGCCTGGCACCAACCGAAATTTGTCTGCAAGCTCATCTTTTAGAATGGGGGATTCAGAACAGTGGAAGATACATGGGGTCGTGTTTCACAAGAGGCTATAGCAGGGACTGAGAATCACCATGAAAGCATCATGACTTGTCAATCCAATCTCATGCCTACCCCCTGAATCGCTCCCAAATCCTGTCTGCCGCAAAGGCTCCTCTTGCACTCTGTAGGCTAAAGAAATAAATGAAATATAAATGTGGCTCTATGGTAGAAAACTACTTTCCATCTTCAATCTCACAGAGGCTCAAAAACTAAATAACAATTCCATTTTTTTTTTAAACATGTATTGTGGTCAGGTTCAGTTTTCACTTGTTTGATTACAAGTGAGATTTTATATTTACTGTTTATTTCATGTTTCTTCATTTTTTAAATAAATTCTTCAAAGTAGACTTCTATATTAATCTTATGAAGTAGCATTTATTGTAAACCTAAAACTCTAGATACCTAAAACAAGGAACACTGCAACTAATAGGCTATTCTCTCTTCTTTTTTTTCCTAGGGAAAAAAAAAATGAGACATGTACTTATAACTCAAATGAAACACTAAGTGTGTACTATAAGAGATTAAACACAGCCAGTTTCATCCCAGGCCTATTTCTCCAAGGTCGTACCATCAAGTGGAATCTTGGGCATAACACTGGGACAATGGAAGGCCTGCTAGCACTGTGTTTGTCTGGACTCTTGCTACGTCTTCTGCCATCTTTCCTCCTGCCCAAGGGTAGACCATAAACAAAATATCAGTCCAAACGGATTTGCTGTCCCATCAAATATAGCCACTGCATCCTTCTATTGCAGCCTCCGCCTTTTTGTACATTTCATATTCAACTAGAGTTGAATATGAAGTGGATACCGTCAGGTATCCAGTAGGCCTATCCAGGTTGATGTGAATAATTTTGTATTTGCCCATATTCTGCAAATTTGCCATGAATGTCTTCTTCAGCAGCTTCCTCATGGACTCCAGTGACAAAGAAAATCCAGACTTCCACAGAGCACTGTGGCCCAGGTTCATCACTTCCCTGTGCCACACTGCCATAATCCTCATGTACCCACACTCTGGACCTCTCTTTCAAGCCAAAGTCACAGCCCTTCTGTTTCTTTAATTTTTCTTTCAATTTGTAGTTGCTCATCCCCATCCTCCTCCATGACATAATTCTCACTCAGCCTTGTGAAGATCCTGCATGTCTGCCATCTTGCCTTCTTTCAAGGTAAATGGATTCTATTGGGGGGAGGGGAGAGAAGGCTTTGATTTAGTGTTGAGTAGCAAGAAGAATTGAAATGTTTTCAATCAACTTGAAGTGCAAAAAAACCTTTGAATTTGAATTTGTTTATATATCTTCTGAAATTGACCCACTAAATTGAACTATTTACAGACTGGGAACAGTTACTTGAATTTCTAGTGAGGCTAAGGCAGGCCAGCACCCACAAGACCATTGTAGTATGGCCTGGCTTTACATAGGACAGAGCAGAGAGCAAGTTGTGTATGAAGAAAACTCAGTAATGATTCTGGGCAGGTGGACATATTCCTGGATTCTCTGAGAACTCTCAGGTTGCCTCTGTCTCTCTACAGTCAGAAGAAACAATAGCTGTGCAAAAGGGCAGTGGGCCAGTTCTTTAAACTGTGGAAAGCACCTTTTCTGCTCTCTTATCTCAGGTCAGAGAAGCAACTTTGGGTGGAATTTTGTTTCCTGGTGCTCCTGCACAACTCTAGTCAGAAAATAGTTTTGAAAGCCAGTTTCCCTGTATTTCAGAGACTCCCTACAATTCTGAACCACAGGGGATCTCCACCCAACTGCCACAAGTCAGTTTCTAAGCGGTAAGAGAGGAAGAATTCATAATAGCCTTTTTGCTAATGAGTTTCTGTTAAAATTGTGATCACCAGACTGGGACAAAATCTGAAGTCAGAGTGCAGATGCCATCAAATTCTCTTCTGGAAGACAGACGCCCTGGCCTCCAGGATTGCTGCCCAAGGCTTGAGTTCCAAGTTATAATTTCTAGTGACATAGCTTGGATATCAGAACCTACATAATGAAGAATCTTAGTTTATATTATTTAGGCCGATTCTGTTTACAAGAGAAAAAGATTGAGCCGTAAGAGGTGAGGAAGGAGACACACACCCCCTGAGAGCTTCAGTGAGTGCGTCTGAGACATTGGAAGTTGACGAACTCTGTGAGTGTGTGTGACCATGAAAACTCTGAATTAGCTGCCAGACAGAGTAAGTGCCCTAAAACCAAGACACTTTTTTAAATGCTTTATTCTGAATATTTATTCATAGGTCAAACCTCATATTTCATTCCACTAATGCATTCATATTGCACCTGTTTTCTTCTCCCTTAGGTGCTTTACATATCCAAATGAACAAATACCGATTCACCCTGGGTCCCTGACTGTCTCTTAACTCTCGGCCTCTGACACCCTCCCTCCCTCCTACCTGCAGTAATCCTGCTGTCTTGGCCCTTTCAAGTTCTGACCCACAGTCCCAAGCTCCCAATTCTCAGAATCACGTATATGTCTCTCTTTGTTTTGCCCCAGAAGATGCCAGGTTGGAGGTAATTTTTCTTTGATTAAAAAATTCAGGCATAAAAAATTAAAAAATAAGCTTTACCAGTTTAGTCTGGCCCCTTGGTTCAGGAGAGAAGATAATAAAATAAGAGCTTGTTAATCAGAAATGTTTTCATCAAGGTTCTTTAATCTTTAAATAATCCTTTGTTATTGATCCCAACTCCAATGATCAGGCTGTTAAAAAAAAAAAATTAACCCTCATATTTAACATAACAATCTAATCAACAGGTAAATTTCACTGAGCAGGAATCAGTGGAACTTGAATATCATCTTCCCTTCAACAAGGCTGCACTTAGAAAGCTGATTTAGGGCCAACTCGTGGCATGGTGGTTAAGGTGGCAGGATTTCACATAGCTAATAGTGTGGTTCGAATCCCATATCTGGTGGCTTGAAAAGCACATTAGGTATGTCTGCATGTGTGCCTAAAATCCCAAAAGGAGGGAGAAATGGGGGAGAAGAGAAAGCAGCATGACCATCCCCCATGGGGAGTTCTTTATCTCTTTCTTTATCTCTCTCTCTCTCTCTCTCCAGCAAGAGCATGCATCCTCTGGTAAACCTATAAAAAAATAAATAAATAAGAAATAAAGCTGTTGTAATTCAGTAGCACTGATGGTACTTCTCTACTGCCATGGAAAAGCAACTTGTAATGTATTTCTAGATTATTGAAGAGTAATTATTTCTGTAAATTTTTGACTAATGCATGAAATCATTAATGTCACAAATTTCAAGTATGCACCTAATACATTTTTATAAGCTGAACATCCTTATGTAACTAGCTCTAGGTCAAGATTTAGGATCTTATCAATATCCCAGAAGTCAAGCTTACAGACCCTCAAATCAGTAACTTAGCCAAATATAACTATAATTCTCATTTCTAACATAATAGACAACGTTTATCTGGTTTTGACCTTTACATAAATGGAATCATACGCATGAACTCTTTTATATCCACCTTATTTTGATTAGATATTATGTCCATGAGATGAGCCTACACTATAGTTGGTATCATTGATTTATTCTTTTTTAGTGTTGTATAATATTTTATTATATTAATATAGCATTCTGCTGCTGATGGATATTTGAGCAATGATGACTAATACTGCTACAAATGTCCTAGTCATTTCTCTGTACACACATTCATGAATTTCTGTCATGTTTCTATCTAAGAGTGAAATTACTGCATCATAGAGTGTGTAGAAGTTCAGCTTTAGAACATATTGTCTAATTCCAAAATGACTTTATCGCTGTATATTTCCACCAATAATTTATGAGTGTTCCAGTTTTCCACATATTTTATCATGCTTAGTATTGTCAATCTGTAAAGCAATTCTCGCAATTTCTTGCTCTCTGTCTCTCTGGCTCTCTCTGGCTCTCCAGTGAGGGCATGTGCCCTATTGTAAAAATGCTCTTAAAGAAATTTTTTAAAGCATTCTCATTGATGGTTATAATAGTTCATTGTCATATTAATCTACATTTCCCTGATGCCTACTGATGCTGAGCATCTTGTTGTATCCATATTGGTTATGGAGCTATTTCTTTCTAAAATGTTCTAATTTAAGTCTTTTGTAATTTGTTTTTTCCTTTTATTATTGATTTACAAGAAAATTTTAAAGTTTGTGCATTTATTTTGAGAGAGAGAGACACCCCAAACAGGGTCTCTCCATGCCACAATCCTTCCCCTAGCCTTCCAATTGGCCAAGATCACAGGTGCACCATGGCCACACTCAGGGTATTCAGACCAACCTGGGATCCAAACCCAGGGCTTCCCACATGGCTTCAGCATCAAGCAGTGGTTCCCTACCACCTACGCTATCACAGCTGAGCTGTAGGAATTTAAAAATAAATAAATAAATTCTGGATTCTGCTGCTTTGTCAGATATCTGCAATGTAAATGAAAATTATACATATCCTTCTGTCTAATGTAAATGTCTTCCTTGGTTGCTTGCCTTTTCATTCTCCTTAATGATAAGAAAAGAGATTCTTGATTTTAATGAAGTTGGTTTATCAGCCTCTCAGTTTAGTTTGTTCCTTTTGTATCCGACTTAAGATATCTTTGCATATTCCAGAGTCTTTACTATATTCTCCATACATTAAATACTTGCCATCTGTGGACAATTTAACTCACATGATGATCTGTATCACTCCAAATTGATTTTTGTATATGGTCTGAAATAGTAGACAAAGTTCTTTTTTTCGTATTTATATCCAGTCCACCATTTATTGAAGAAAGAAAAACAGCTTTTGGTACTATACTATTGTGGCTATTTTGTCACAAATAAGGTAGCCAGCAATATGCGTGGGTCTGTTTTTGGACTTTCTATCCTATTTCATTAGTGAATTTGTATATCCTTGAACCAAGAAAATAATATTAATTACTGTGACCTTATAAGAAGTTTTGACATATGGGTAACTATGTGCTCCAAATTAATTATTCTTCCAAGACTGTCTTCACTAGTCTTGACGCTTTGCATTTATATGTACATTTTAGAATCATTTTGCCAATTTCGACCCAAAAAATTGTTAAAATTTTTATAGAAATGGCATTAGATTTATAGATCAATTTGGGGGAGAACTACCATCATTTAAATATTGAATTTTCCAAACCATGAATATGTTAATACATGTTTATATTTAAACATATTTAGGTCTTTAATGTCTCTTGGTAATGTTTTACAGTTTGGGTAATGTTTTACAGTTTTCTGTAGAAACTTTACATATCTCTTACTACATGTTGTCTGATGTTTCATGTGTTTGATGCTAGTACAGATGTCATCTTTTTAAAAATTCATTTTTGGCACCAGCAGATGATGTAATGGTTAATTTCCTGGACTCCCACAATGTTGGCCATGGTTGGAGTCCTGAACCTGGCAACTTAAAATTCATGCTGGGCATGTGTGTATGTGTGTGTCTGTGTGTGTGTGTGTGTGTGTGTGTGTGTGTGTGTGTGTGTATGCCCATCATCCCAGGAGGAAAACAGAAGAAAAGGGATTCCAGTGTGGCCATATACCCCTGTGGGGTGATTTCTCCCTTTCTGTCTCTCTGTCTCTCTCTGGCAAATACACATGCCCCTTAGCAATAATCTCTCTTAAAACAATTCATTTTCTAATTTGGCATGACTGATATATATATATATATATATATAAAATTACAATTATATTCCTATTCTGGCTTTGTTGTATATAGTGCCCTTGCTAAATTAACTCATTAATGCTAATATTGGGTTGCTGAAAAATTCGTGACACATTTTTGCATAGAAAAACAGAGAAAAAATGCATTATGATTTTTCTGACAACCAAATAGCTCATTTTTTGCAAATTCTTTTGAAAGTTCCAAATTCACAGTCCTATTACCTACCACCAAGAACAATTTTGTTTTTTTCTACATAATACTTATATTTTTGTTTTTGTTTTGTTTGCTTTCTTGTTTCATTGCACTGGCTAGGAATTGCACTGGCCAGGAATTCCAATACTTGAATGGCAATAGAAGAAGCCATTGCTTCATTCCTGATATCAAGGGCAAGATTTTTACCATTTAATTATTAAAAGTGACATTTGTTGGGGATAGCAGGTGGTGTGGTAGTTAGGGCACTGAATCTCATATAACTGATTGCACAGTGGAGAATAGTGGAGAAGCGATTGTGGCATGGCCATCCCGACTGTGAGAGGTGAGTTCTCACTTTCTCTCTCTTTCTGTCTCTCTCCATCAAGCACACATGCCCCATAGCAAAAAAAAAAAAAAAAAAAAAAAAAAAAAAAAAAAAAATAAAAAAAAAAAAAAAAAAAGACTGATCTTTGTTACTGCTTTTTGATTCATTTGTTTGTGTTCTTAGATACCTTTCATAATTAAGAAATTTACTTTCTAGTCCTATTTTGTTAAGTGTGTATTCATGAATTTGCATTAAATTTCATCAAATACTATTTCTTAATTGATTGGGGTGATCACATTTTTTCTTCCTTGATAATGTTAAAATATTTACATAATTCACTATGGTCAGAGGATAGTCTCTGTATCATTTGATTTTTTAAAATTTGTTGAACCATGTTTTATTGCTCAGAATGTAGTCAATTTGGGTAATATTTTACATGAACTTAAAAAGAAACTATATATCTGCAGTCATTCAATACAGTGTTCTGTGTATGCAATTCAGTACATTTGGTGGATGTTTACACTTACTATATGTTTATTATTTTTATTGTGTAGAAATCACAAAAAGTAATTAGAAAATTTTAAAACAATAACAACTAACTCATGCCTCAAAGAAATAATCACAATGAAATTTAACTAAAGCAATACCTAGAGAAAAATTTATAACCTTAATGCTTACACTGAAAGAGGAATAAAGGTTAAATTTAAAGTTTTGTTTTTGTTTTTCCTGAGGGTTAATTCACTCCTAGAGAGAGACAGAAAAAAGACAGACAGAGAGAGAGAGGGAAGAGTGGGAGTGAGAAAACACCCCTGACCAATAGGGAATAGTCATACCTTTATTCCCCTCTTCTCCCTCCTTTTGGGATTTTTGGGCATGTCCACACTCATGTCCAGCCTTTCCCTTCAGACACCAGGCCTGGGACTCAAACTGTGCATTTGGTCATGTGAATCCAGTTGTCTCAACCACCAGGCCATAGGCTGACCCTTATCTTTCTTTTGAGTTGACCCTTTCAATAATATGAAATGTCTCTTTTTATATATTATAGTGCTTTTCAGTGGGACATTTGGCACTTTTTAGAGACTTTTTTGGTTGTCACAACTTGGGGTGGGAGGTGCTACTGGCATCTGGTGTTAAGGATAGTCCCTCACAACAGAGAATTATCCAGAAAATGCCAGTAGTGGTGAGATGACAAATTTTGCTGTATAATAAAATTTCTACTTTATCTGGAATTAATATCCAATGGCTTTTAGTTAGTAGCACATTATATCTTTGCTATGCTTTGACCTTCAACACTTTGTGCACCCTTATACTTAATGTGCATCACACCAGGTCTGAGATTTGAAATGCAGTAGACTATGTGGGAGTCCAGCAATGGAACCATTACCCCATCTGCTGGTATTTTTTTATTTAACTATAAAACTTTAGTCCATTCATATTCAATGTAAAGATTGCTATATTTGGGTTCAAATTTACCACTTTACTAATTATTTTCTTTTTTGCTATCTGTTCTTGTTCCCCCTTTCCCTCCTATTGTCTTCCTTGTGATAATACGAGTACTTGTAAAACATTATTTTCTCCCCCACTAGTTTGTTACATATACATTACTTGTCATTTTTTGCTAGTGGTTGGCTTAGAGATTACAACAAACATCTTGACTTATAGTCTACCACATTAATGCCTTCATCGCTTTTCAGAAAACACAGGGGCCTTTGACACTTCAATTTAATGATGTTTTATCATATATTTATAATCTATGACTATTTTAAACTTTATATTATTTTTGTTGTTGTATTATATACACAGCATTGGTTTCTATTTTTTATATACTTTCTCCATTCCTTCCTGAATTCTTACACTTCCATTTAGAAACATTTTCCTTCTGTCTGAAATACTCCTTTTATAATATATTATTTATTTTTGGTGTTCATCTGCCAGAGACAAGTTTCTTAAGCTTTTCTTTGTCTCAGAATATAATTTTTGTTTATCTTAATATAGAATAATATTTTCATTGACATTACATTTTGAGTCAACAGTTTCAACACTTTACTAATGCTGTTCCATTGTTACCTGGCTCCCATTCATTCTCTTAAAGGTCAGATGTTAATCATATCATTGCAACTGTGAACACTTTTTCTTTTCTTTCTGGAAACTTTTAAGATTTATTTTTGTCTTTAATTTTCATCAGTTTTACTTTTGTTTGTATGTTTATTTTAATACAGAGTCTTTGACATGTCGCAATCCTGCAGTCTTAGTCTTCTAAATTGTTGAGACTACAGGCCAGACACTACATTTGCCTCTTTTTCATACAGGATTTAATATGTTGTCTAAGTCAGCCTTAAGCTGTGATCTTCTGCCTCAGTGATCTTCTTCCCTCAGCTTTCTTGAGTCATTGGGATTATAGGTACATACCATTACACTCAGATTTTAGGATGAGCCAGGAATGAAACTCAGGTCTCTCATGCAGTCCTAGCTCCTTAATGCCACACACCACTGTGGCTGAGCTCATCAGTTTTATTATGATGTGCCTAAGTACTGTTTTCTTTGCACTTATACTACTTATAACACAAAAAACCTCTATGTCTATGGCTTGGTATCCCATGGACTTATGAAAATTCTTAGCCTTTATCTTCAAATATTCTGACCAAATTTATTTGTTTTTTTTTCCTTCCTAGAATTCCAATTACATGTAGATAGACCTTTTTACTTTTTTAATATGTATCTTATATTGTATACTTTCCATCTTTTTCTTTCTCTCTGAATATCAATCTGGATATTTTCTGCTGACCCAGCTTCCAGGTGAGCAATCTTTTAATTGAGTTCTAATCTGTTATTGAATCTTTTCATTTAATTATTAAACCTATTTATAGAGTAATTTTAGTTATTATATTCCTATTTTTTTTTAAGTTTTATTCTCTGGTAAAACTTTTCATTATTTTATTTTCTGAGTGCATTAACCATAGTTATTTTAAAGTATACTTCTGGGACATCCAGGGATGTGGTGGTTAAAGTGGCTGTATCACACATGACTGAACGTGTGGTTTGAATCCTGGGTTTGGTGGCTTGGAAAATGTGCCAGACTCACATGTGTGTGTACCCAAAATCTGAAAATTCTGCTTAGCATTTTTCATCATCTTAAAGCTACTTTCTGCTTAGTCTATCAGCATCTCACCTCACATAAGTACTTCTTAGAATGTGACAAATGACACAAAAAGAAACTGCATGCAGAATACTAGGCTCACCATTCTGAAGTATCCTTTTCTCTAGGACCATGCTGTTTATGTGCTGGATGCCTTGGGAGTCTTGAACTCCCAGCCCAATTTATACCCTTACAAGGTTTCTGGTTAAATTATATGTCCTGTCCTATAATTGGCAAATCCTCCAAAAGAAAAAATTGACAGTAAATCTAAGGTTTGTTTTAATGTATTTTCTTCCTCTTAAAAATCTTGACCTGTTGGGGTTGGCAGGTGTTGAGGTACTAGGGGCCCTGGACTCTCGCATGGCTGAACAGTTTGAACCCTGAACCTGGTGGCTTGTTTTCTCAATCTCTTTCTTTCTCTGGTCACATTTTAAAAATAATACTAGTAATAAATTAAATTAAATTATAAATAAGAATCTTGACCTGTCAAGTTCTGGCTGTCTTGATTTTACTTTGTTACTTTCAAACATCTGTCTTATGGTTGATCTTAGCAGGAGGGTTAGTCTGATATTAACTATCCAATCCTAATGGAAAAGAGGAGTGGTAATTACTTTCTAATAGGCTACAAGCAATACAAAGTTAAGAGCTAATTGGATTCATTAAATTATTTGGTTAATTAGACTAATAACTATCTTAAATTTCCACAGCACAACTCTTCCAAGAATTTCAAAGGACTTCCACACATTAACAAAAGACTGTTACTAGTCCCTTCTATCCCTAATAAAGTGGATGTAATGAAGTAAAATAACTGAAGTTCATACATACGTAGATATCCAGAGAAATTAGACAAATGAACAGATCTTAAACATATTGATACTAAAGTCACTGGAATAGCTTGAAATTCTAATAAATAGGCTATTCATAAGTAAACCACAATCACATTAAGCACATAACTCCTCATAACCTCTAGTGCTCTAATGGGATGTGGAAAGTATGTAACATGCTAAGGACTGGTATGGGTACTTCATCAAGCAGAGTAAATAGGTATCATGATCACTCAGAAACTTTCCTCAAGACATGATTATTGTGAAATAATTTTCTATAAGACTTATAGAACAACAAATATTGCAGTTCAAGTCGAAATTGAGTTTCTCGTGTATGAAATTATAAAACTATTACAAACCATGTTCTGTTTATCCTTTTAGGTTTATTGTGACAGTAACCTTTGAAGTAATATTTTACTCCATAGAGATTTTTCCATTCCTTCTCTTCAGACTTGGCATTAAACTTGAATTTCTTACAAATTCATTCCAGAGAGGCATGAATAGCTTATAAAAGAAATCCAAAGATAAAAAATAAAAAAGAATGGTGAGAAAAGTTAATATAAGCAAGAAAGAATCTGTAGATCTTAACTTTAAATCATAGCAAATAGTTACAAATGAACACAAAGCACCCAGTAGACATCCAATAAATATTTGATGATATTGATTTCTTGCATCCTACAGTGGGTTTTTAGTGAGGCTTTGATACCTCATGTTAATACCTTGACACTAAAAAATTTGAGATAATTTATCATCATACCTCTCTTAGATTTCAAATAACAAGCACCATAAACTGGAGAGCAGATTGAGCACACATGGTCCATTGCAGCTCTGTGACTTGAGAATTTATAATAAATAGAGGTTTGAGTCAGGTCTGTAGTCTAGTAGCTAAGAGAACCAGAACCCTCATGGCTGACTACACTTCAAGTCTCTGCCCTGACAATTTGAAAAACACATTAGCACCTGTGTATGTGCTTGACCAAAATCCTGACAGGATGGAAACCTTAAGGAGAAGAGACTGAAGCATAACCATTGCCCCATGGCAGGGGAGAGGAGGGAGGACGCTCTCATCTCTCTTTCTCTCTCCCTGTCTCTCTACCATTCTATAGTGAGCATATGCACACCCTAGCACTTAAAAAAATTAAAATAATGCTAATAAATAGAGCATAGCATTTTGACAGGCAAAATTGAAATATCTCAGACAATGGTTGGACTGTCCACCTTTTCTTGGAAAACTATGAGGAAATATGGTTACACCCACTTTACAAAGCAGCAAGTACATAGAAGTCAAACAATTCAATGACAGTCACACAGCATGCTCACTTCAGATAGGAATCCTCCATGGGTGTCCCACTGCTGATTCAGTGAGTTATTGATTAGCACTGATTTTCTCCTTACTGTTACTCCTTACTCTGTTTGTTTCATGATTCAAATCCCAACTTCTAGATCAAAGTTTTTCTAATATAGTTTTTTAATAGGCTCCATTCTCATGTTTGCAAATATACCATATCAAAAAGAATAATTTTGTTGCTCATTTCACTTGTATTCCAATTAGTAATAAGCAATAAGGCAAAATTATATAAGTGAAGAGTAGGGGGAGTAGGGGAATGTTGGGGATTGATTTCATTATTTCATTTTCACACACACAAACACACACACAAATGATTTCATTATTTCATTTTCACACACACAAACACACACACAAATGCCCACTTTGCTGAATGTTTCTAGTTATCACCTGCGTAATGAAGCCTCAAGAAAAGATGAGAAATTGGGCATTTAGCACAATGATAAGGTTAGAAAAAAGGAGTTAAGAACCTAAACTAGTACACACTTTATGAAGCTTAAATAATCCTTAAACTTCCAGCCAGTGAGGCAGCAGTTAAAGGCACTGGACTCCCACATGGCCAATGATGGTTCACATCCCAGACCTGACAGCTTGCTCCTGTTGGTTCACATCCCAGACCTGACAGCTTGCTTTTGTGCTCGCGCTCACGCTCGCTCTCTCTCTCTCTCTCTCTCTTGCATGTGCCCTATAGCAAACTTTAAATATTAATAATAACAGTAAATAAAATTAAGCAAAATAATTCTGAAAGAAAAAAGACTCTAGAGAAGTTTCTGAAATTTGAGTATCATTTAAGTTTATGCAATGGTTAAATCCAGTATTTATCATTTATTCACTCCCTTATTAAAACTGCACACATTCCACAGTGGGAGAGGTTCCATGGAAGATGTTATGAACCAATCCCTACTCTTTTCATCTATCTTTAAATTCAGTTATGCCTTTGGTTAACAGTATGCAATATGCTGAACTTCCTTCAAAACCTTGAAACTGTCTCACCAGCCTCAGGGTAAAAGGGAAATTGTGTCAGCAGCAACAAAACTGCCAGAAGGAGCAGCTCAAATGTTTCCCAACATCCAGTCAACACCTGGCAAGCGTCAAGTGGTTGGAAGAGTTGAGAGCACCCACTAGGAACAGATGTGAAAAAGGGATAAGGTGAATACACATCTCCAATTGGAAGGTTGCTTGCTTTATTTTAGTTAGCTGGTGTGAGTGGAATGCCAACTCTCCCTGTTTCTACAGCTTTTTCCTCTGTGAAAGTCGACAGAACATACAGCACCAACTGCCCTCGAAGAAGACAGAGAGTGAGGAGGGAAAGCAATGAGGACAACCCACATGGGCTCTGGCTCTAGGCTGGTCTGACCACTTGGAGAGCTCCTACCTCCTCCTAAAGCACCCTGCTGAGAGTTAAACTTCTAGACCCTGCTCACTCTTTTCCTGTTCAGCCTGCTCAGTTCCTCCAAAAAGGATTTTACTCTAGATTATACAACTCACCTCCCTCTACCATTTCTCAGGTTGCATTCAGAATCAGAAAATCCAAGAAATATATTCACAGATGTTCCCTTGTTTATTTGTTGACTCTGTGTAATTTGTTTGCCCTAATTTGTTTTTGTCTACCTTGGGACTTCCCTTTTTAATTTCCCTTTCTCTGTTTACCCCTCTTTGTGGAGCAGCGGTCTGTTAAGCTGTGAGAGGCACACGCCAAATTAAAAAAAAAAAAAAATACTGCACTGCAGATTGTTTTAAGCATGGGCTGCCCCTTTGGGCCTGAAGGCCTTGCTTGAAGCCTGCACCTGCTCCTCCTCCTGAGACGAGGGGCTCCTGATCTTTATCCCTTGCCTTTAAGCTGCCTGATTCCTATTATCCAAAGTCAAACAGCGTTCTCTACATTCACGCCTCCAGCACTTGGCATGAAATTAATAAGCCTGGCTGATATATTTCCCTGGAAGCCTGCCACTCTTTAACAGTGGTGTTAGATTAAAAATTTTGGCATGGTTAATGAACAGGGAAAAGCTGAAGCCAAAAGTTTCATGCAGCAATGCAAAGATTTGGGGGTTATGAAAAGAATACCAACTTTCCTCATATTTTCTGAATGCCATCCTAATTACAGGGTTAGATAACAAACACAACTAGACAGTCAGAATTAGAAGAAAGGGTGTATTCTCAGGCTCTTCTCATATTTAGATTTTATCATCTGTCCTTTCAATCACATGGCCTTCTGTTAGACTAGGTTATCTAAAATTGTAATAATAGCTATTTATGCTCTAAACAGGCCTCCCTCATCCCAAATCACTATGTTTTTCATTAAAAGGGTGCTGAATGGGTTCAGGACAAAACTGATCTTCCTGAACTGACAGTCTATCCAGTAAGATTATTTTGAGTTGATTACAGGCCAGTGTCTCACTGTCGGCTTTCCAGTACTCGTTGTTTAAGTCTACAAGCACGCTGCTTAAATCATACAGACTTCACAGTCTATCCAGTAAGATTATTTTGAGTTGATTACAGGCCAGTGTCTCACTGTCGGCTTTCCAGTACTCATTTAAGTCTACAAGCACGCTGCTTAAATCACACAGACTTCACTTCCCCAACACACAAGAGATACTCATTACCTAAGGCCACCTTGTTGCTCCCCAGGCCTTCCTAAACACGGCACCAAGCTATAGAGATTAGACTCACTCAGAAGATATAAAATCTAGAGGGTCCTCATGACCCATCTCACTGCATCAGAGTTCCATGAAAGATTTGATGAGGGTTCGGCAAAACCAGGCAAAGTCCAGCACCCCATACAGAGCCATCTCAGGGTTGAAAGAGAGCATAAACATGGAGACAGGAGGGCTTTTCCCAATTACCTGTTTCTACATCTGAGTGTTAATGCCGTACAACTTGGAGACTGGGAATATGAACGATCCAAGATGTGGTGGGAAGCGGAAAAGGAACAAACTAAAAAGGAAAGTTATGTCAGCTTAGTGAAAGCACAACATGCTCTAAACTTTGCTCTATCTGCTAAAGAATAACTAGGAGTTAAAGTAACCAACAGGTGTATGCCACCCCTCCTAGAGACTCTGGTTCTGAGCCCCAAGATCCAGCAAAGATAGGATCACAGGGGCTATAGAGTTACCCAGTTCTTTAGTCTAATCAGGAAAGTCTAGGCAAAGAGTTCAGAAAGGGACACTCAGCTGATCAACGTTAGATTCGTTTTTCAGATGTTTCAATGTATCATATAATATAAAATTAACCTGACTAATTCATGGATAATATAAGTCCAAGAGAATGTTATTTTTAGTTTTCACTTTAGTTTCCCTAATAAATGGAATAATCATAAGAAAGCTATCATGTCAAAATCACTAGCATTGCTCGAAAGTTTATTTCCAGTTTAAAAACAAAACAAAATCATCCAGAGATGCATGGGAAGATGTTGTCTTCACTCACATTGGCCAATTTGACAACTATTCTAGCCTAGATATCCTATCCACGCAATGTCCTAAAGGAGAAATTTAAATAGTTAATATTTCTCCCTGGGCTGAAAATAGTAAGTATGACTAACCTTCTTCTCTTATGTTACTGGGAAGCAAAAGGATTTTAAAGCACATGAGGGTTTCCTCAGGAGACAAGAGTTGACCCTTCTTGGTAGAGCCAAATCAATTTCATAGCAACCCATTACAACAGGCGTCTATTGTATTCATAACTGCAGGACACTTCAAAGCTTTTTTTCAATATAAAGAAAGCATAAAGAGATCAAAGCTCCTGGACCACACATAATGCAGTTGAAAGTTGTCCCAACATGTTCCCTGCCAGCAAGACAAATAAGTTAAATATATTTGCAAATGTCAACTTTGTCCCTTTTAATGCCTCTTAAATCAGGTCAGTGAGTCTGTTTTGGAAACAGAAGTAGAATGACTCACAGATACTTTTTGGCTCATTACCCAAGCTTAGATAACAAAGCAACTCAATTTTAAGCACTCTGGAGTTGCCCTCCTATGCTCCACGTCCTTTAGGACAATGTTACACTCTGTCCATTTGCATTTATAACCCTGCCTCTTTGTTCACTTAATTATTATCATGTCACGTGGGAAAAGTAATTCTATTTTTTAAATTATTTAGCTCTTCTGACCCTAAGAGAAAATGCTGGTTTTTTTCTGTGTTCATATTGAAAGTTACATCTCACAAGCCAAAATTGCCTTGAATACTAACTTCTGTTAAGAGAAGTTGATAATCTGTCCAATTTTAAGATTGAGTCCAAAAGATGGACACCAAACTTGAGCTGTGAAATATTGGTTTCCTTGACTAAAACTGAAGATATTTCTGCTGAGACTTCTCCCTCCAGATTCATTTCTAGTGGGAAAGGCACACCCCCAGGCCCATCCTGAGACTGATACCTCTATTCTCACTGAATCTGAAGCACAAAGAGTGAAAACAGAAAAGAAGAGAGGTTGAAAATCACCTTCTAAACGCTCGCCTCTAAACGCTCAGATTAAACTTCAAGAATTAGGAAGAAACACACCATCCATCAGATGACTAGAAATCACTGCAGGATCACAAGAAATATGGGAAAGCAAGAAAATATCTCTCCTCCAAGGGAAAAGAATAACTCCTCTTCATACACAGACAGTACAATAAAAGTCATGGAAATGTCAGATAAAAAATTTAGACATTCATAGTGACAAAGCTAACAGAGATCGAAGGGAAGAGAGACAATGAACTGCAGAAGAGGCAGAAGAAAGGAGCTGACAAGTTCCAGGAGGTGAGAAAATTCTTGCAAGATCTCAAAGAGAAAATTCACACTATAAAAAAGAATTAAATAGACCTGTTAGAGATGAAGGCTATAATATAGGAAGTCAAAATCTCCCTTGAAAGTATTAAAAGCAGACTAGATCATACAGAAAATCCAATCTCAGATGTAGAAGATAGAATCGCTGGCCTAGAAAAATCCATCACGAGGACTGAGAAAATTGCCCCCAAAAATGAGAATAATGTACGAGAAATAATAGATACCATCAAACGTCCAAACATCCAGATAATTGTTATCCCAGAAGGTGAAGAGAATCATGAGGGCATTGATAATCTATTCCATGAAATCCTGGAAGAAAACTTTCCAAGCCTAGAGAGGCATTCAAAGACCCAGTCCCAAGAAATACAAAGGACCCCCAGTAGAATCAACCCAAGAAGATCTTCTCCAAGACACATTATAGCCAGATTCACCAAAACTACAAAGACAAGATACTGAGACTGGCAAGAGAGAAATGTCAAGTTACCTACAAAGGATATCCCAACAGGCTGACAGAGGATCTCTCATCAGAAACAATGCGAGCGAGGAAAGAATGGGAAAATATACTCCAAGTGTTAAGGGAAAAGCAATTTCAACCAAGAATACTCTACCCGGCAAGATTATCCTTCATATGGGAAGAAAAGACAAAATCTGAAAGAATTTACCAACACCAGACCAGATCTCCAAGAAGTTCTCAAGGGAGTGCTATACTAGGAAAATTAAATACAGACACATAGAAATAAGAGTTCAGAAACTAAGAAAATGGCCAACTTAATAGTAGGGACAGGTCTGGAGTTGAATATTATATCCCAGAATTTAATCAGGAAAATCGAACCATAACAGAAAATATATTAAATACATGAGACTCAACTGGCGAAGTCAAATTTTATGACTGTGACTAAAACATTGCTGATTTTTTTCTAGGTTTTGTTTTCTGGTTTTAAGAATTTTTGTCCTGTCTTATAGGCTCCTTAGCATTTCTTTGATTTATTAAAGCTAAAACTGCTTTTCTTGAAATTAAAAAAGAAAAGACTGAGTCCAATGTCCCAAAGTGTAAATTTTATCTTTTCTTTAGAGTTATCCAAGAAGTACTCTTGGGGAAAGAAGCATTGGGTATCAGGGAACCAGCAGTTAGCGTAATGGCTATGTCGCTGGACTCCCACGTAGTCGACTGCGGTTTGTGTCCTGGACCCAGTGGCTTAAAACTCACGCTGGGCACGTGTGCATGCGTGCCCAAGATCCCGAGAGGAGAATGGAGGAGAAGGGATTGCGGTGTGACCATCTCCCCTGGGGGGGTGATTTCTCGCTTTCTGTCTCTCTGTCTCTCTCTGTGTCTGGCGAGTGCACGCGCCCTATAGCGAAAACCTCTCCAAAAAAAAAAAAAAAAATGAAGCATTGGGTATCATAAGCTGGTCTGATATCTTCCAAAACAGGATTATCTCTCTTCCTTAAAAACAAGACCAGTCAGAGTTTATTCCAATTCTCAGCTTTTTCCAAGGTTTCCATTGGTGAGCCACTTCAGACACCTCCAAGGACTCCCATTCAGCACATCACTCAAGCATTATTCTCTTTGATAGATTCCACGTGTATTGGCCAGAGTTCTCCAGAGGAACAGAACCAACAAAATCAATATATACAGTAGAAGGAATTTATCATAGGAATTATCTCACATTATGACTATTCAGAGAAATCCCACAATAGGTTATCTGAAAGCTAAGTAGAGAAGCCAAAAGTACTGCTTCCTGTTGAGGTCAAAGGCTCAATGACTCTTGGGAGACCACAGGCTTGAGCACCCTCAGGTGGCTGCTGTTATGAGCCCAAAGTCCAAAAGTTAAAGAACTTGGAGTCTGTATGACCAGAAGGGTATGGAGGCCAAGAGCTGGAGGAAGCCACACATAGCCAAGGGGTAGGTCAGAACAAGAACAGAGCAGGCAGATATAGAGGCAGCAAGAACAAAAAACCTTGTTCTGAAAGGAAGGTTTAAGAGAGAGGAAGGGAGAGAGAAAACAGAATACTTCACTTCTGGGGCCAGCAGATGACGTAATGGTTAAGGTGCTGGACTCCTACACAACCAACTATGGTTCGAGTCCCAGACCTGGTGGCTTAAAACACAACAGGCATGTGTGTGTGTGTGTGTGTGTGTGTGTGTGTGTGTGTGTCCAAAATTCCAAGAAGAAAATGTAGGAGAAAGGATTGCACTGTGGCCATCTGCCTTGGGGAGTGATTTCTCAGTTTCTCTCTCTCTGTATCTTTCTGTCTCTCTGGTGAGTGCAGGCACCCTATAGCAAAAATCTCTCTTAAAAAAAAAAAAAGAAAAAGAAAAATACTTCACTTTCTCTCTTTGTGCCTCCTATGCTCCCAGTTAGTTGGATGATGCCTGCCCACATTGAAGATGGGTCTTCCTCCCTCAGTCCACTAACTCATGCCAATCTTGTCTGGCAACACTCTCATAGATGTACCCAAAACAATGCTTCGCCAGCCTTCCAGACCTCCTACAATCCAGTCATATTGACACCAAAATTTAACCATCACACCATATTCCAACCAAGAGCTTATCCTCCACTGAATAGGCCCAATTACATGTTCTCACAACACCTACAACTTCATCCTAATGGACTCATTCCCATAAAAATTATAAAATAATTTTTATAACATTTATCAGCACTGTATCCCTGGGCCTAGCCCACTGCCTAGGACATATAGGTGCCCATTCTAGTGTTAATAAATGAAAGAACAAATGAACAGGCTGATGCTCTTTCCTACCACTGTAAACTTCCTCACTGCCCATTTGACCACAATTACAAGTTCTTCCTGTATATATCCTATTTTTCTTTTTTTTTTTTCTTTTTTTGGAGAGTTTTGTTTTGTTTTGTATTGCTATAGGGAGCGTATGCTCCCCAGACAGACAGAGACAGAGAGACAGAAAGCAAGAAATCGCCCCCCAGGGATAATGGCCACACCACAATCCCTTCTCCTCATTCTCCTCTCGGGATCTTGGGCACACACTCACACACGCCCGGCATGAGTTTAAGCCACAGGGTCCAGGACGCGAACTGCGGTCGACTACATAGGAGTCCAGCAACATAGCCATTATGCTAACTGCTGGTCCCTATCCTATTTTTCTTTAAAGTCCAGCTTAAATTAAAACATCTCCAAATATACTTATCCACGATATCTCCAACTTCTCTCCAACATTTATGCAGCATAGCCTATCCTACACCAAGACATTTCTCTTTCCCCATGTTGAACTCATATTGTTCCCTGCTAATACTTCTCTTAGAGAACTTGCCACAATCTCCCTTGAAATAGAGTCATTTTTAAAAGTCTGTCTTGAGGGCCAGCAGGTAGTGTGGTGGTTAAGATGTTGTAGTCCCATATGATCAACCGTGGTTCAAGTCCCAGACCTACAGGCTTGGTTTCCCACTTTCTCTTGTGAGTGTATGTGCTCTGTTGTGAACTTTTAAAATAATAATAAATAAATAATTCTTTTTTAAAAAATCTATCTTGGTTGTTTAACCCTCAAGTAGGTACCTCAGGGGGAGATCTCACATCCTAGCACTCAATCTTCCCACAGGTTTATATTTCCTGAACAGAAGAAATGCATCCTCATGCCAACTTACACAACAAAAATCTTAAGTTACTAAGCACTGCATAAATAAGTGAACAAATAAATATTCATGGTCAGCCCAATACTCTAAAGAAAAAAACTTATTTTTAATTATTCTTGTCTAGGGATCAGCAGTTGGCATAATGGCTATGTCGCTGGACTCCCAGGTAATCAACCATGGTTCGAGTCCCGGACCCAGTGGCTTAAACTCACACTGGGCATGTGTGCGTACGTGCCCAAGATCTTGAGAGAAGGAATTGCAGCGTGGCCATCTTCCTGGGGCAGTCGGGGGGTGGGGGGGATTTCTCGCTTTCTATTTTTCTGTCTCTGTCTTTCTAGTGAGCACATGCACCCTATAGCAAGAACCTCTCAAAAAAAAAAAAAAGAATTATTCTTGTCTAAATACTAAATAACATAAAGAGCAACCACCTAGGATGATCAAGAACAAAGAGAAGATTTCAGATAGACAGTAGATGATAATTACAAATTCTATCTAAATATTTTTTAATATTTTAGGTCTTGAAGTCTCATCCTTGCATCTTTCCCACCCCCTGACCAACCCAGTTGGTCAAATTTATAAACATTCTGCAGCATCTTTCCACACATACCATTTCTGGACATTATGAGACTCTACTGAACAACCAGTAAATTATCAGCCCGGAGACTAACCAAAACTTTTAGTTTGCTGTGGGATCATACAGTGTTCCTATTAGGTTCCCAGGCGCAGGGACAGACAACTTGGGCATTGTATTATGTCAGGAAAGCTGCAACATATTTTTCTATGCAAAAATATGTCATAAATTTCCTGTCAACCCAGTATCAGTTTCCTGTTGCTGCTGTAAGAAATTATCACACATCTAGTAGCCTAAATTATCATTTTTTTATTTTTTACATTTAGTCATTTTACATTCTGACATCATGCATGGCTTTTCACTGCATGTATACAGTGCATATTAGTATAGTCCAAGACAGTACCATATATATTATCAGCAGATACCTTTTAATTTTTGTGTGTTAAATATTCTTTCTTTCTTTCTCTCCTCCCACTCTCCACTTCCTGCCCCCTCCTGGACTGTTTCTAGTATCTACAGTTGCACACTCACTCCCTGAGCCTTTATACCTTATAGTCTCAGTTTCTGTCATAGAATGCAGCCATTCAGTGTATATTAAGTGGGGACATACAAGGCCTTTCCTGCACAGTGTGGCTTCCTTTGCTTAACATTAAATCTTCAGTATTTTTCCACTTTGTATCAAATATCAGGGTCACATTGTTTTTTATAACTGAATAGTATTCCATAGTGTATATGTGCCATATTTTTTTCAATCCATTCATCTGTTCTTCGACATTTGGGTTGATTCCATGTTTTAGCAAATGTAAATAGTGCTGCAATAAACATGATGTCCAAACGTTTTTCTGACTGTTTTCCTATCCTTTGGCAGATACCCAGGAGTAGACTTGCTGGATCATATGGTAGCTCTAGTTGTAGATTTTTGAGGAACCTCCATATTGTTCTTTGTAGTGGTTGCACTAGTTTACATCTCTACCAACAGTATAGGAGGGTTCCCTTTTTACCACAGCCTAGTCAGCACTTAATCTTTATTGCTCTAAACTTAGCAATTCTGGCTGGGGTTAAGTGATATCTACTGTGGTTTTGATTTGCATTTCCCTTATGATAAAAAATGTTGAACATTTTTCATATGCTTTTTGGCCATTCATATGTCATCCTTAGAGAGCTGTCTGTTCAGCTCATTTGCCCATTTTTTAAGTGGATTGTTTATTTATGTGCAGATAAGCTGCTTGAGTTCCCTGTAGATTCTGGTTATTGGTCCCTTATCTGGGGCATAGTTTGTGAATATATTCTCTCATTGTGGGTGTTGTCTCTTAATCATTTCAAAGTTCTGAACTTCAGAGTTTCAAAAATTGTCCTCAGTATGCAAAAATCACAGTATCAGTAGGAGTACATTATTTCTGGGCACTCTAGGGTAAAATTCATTTTGTTTTCTTTTCCGGTGCCTAGAGACCACCAGCATTCCTTGGCTCATGGCCGTATTTTCTCCATTTTCAAAATCAACAACGTCAAGCCAACTTCACCTCACACTGCCATCTCCCTGGTTCTCTCTCTTGCCTATCTCTTCCATTAGTAATGACTTTAACGATTACATTGAACACATCTTGATAATCCATCATATTCTTCCCATCTCAAAGTCAGCTAGTTAGCAATCTTAATTCATCTGTAACCCTAGTTTCCTTTGTCATCAGATATAACATATTCACAAATTCCAGGGATCAGGATATGCACATCTTTTTTGGCCATTATTCTGTCTACCACAGAAATACAGAGCAGGAGTAACCAAGTACCAAAGTCCTGAGTTATTGGCCTATGATGTAGCAGGGAAAGACCATAAGACTAGAGAATGTCACCTAACTAGAACCCTCCATTAAATTACCAGCACTATTATTTACCCAGGAGAGCCCACCAGAGCGCCCTGTCTCTAAGGTGGTTCCATCTCTCCTTCAGGAAACAGTATGAAGTAATTAACTCATCCATACTAAAGGACTTCCCATGTCTTTCCTCTAACATGGGGTCCTCCTGAGGAAGGGGCAGTATACGACACGCGGAGAGATTATTTACCAATGATAAATTCCAGACCTTATTTGGGAAGTTATTTTTTATATCTTCTCAAAATATACCATTTAGTCGATCTGAAAAACACCTTTGCAATTAGGCTAACCTAATATCCAACCAACAACAGTCCAATCTTAAGACCATGTGAATGAAACTGAGAATGAAGCAGACCATAAAAAAACACACACACGTACACACAAAACTTTCCTGTACTGTTCTTAGACATCAAAAGAAGAAAAGTTAAATAGGGAAACTATTTTTTCCATTATAGTTTGCTGTTGTCACTCCCTTAGGGGTGCCAGTATGGCTCGGTTAATGTCCTGTGACAAGCAAGGGTGAGATTCTTTATGGGATAGTGTTTATCCTCACCATATGTTATCTAGTATTGATGGGGAGTGTTAATTGGTGTTTCAGAAATCAAGAGGGGGAAGATCAAGGGCATCTAGGAAGACCTCATCATCTACTGTCCCCCTACCCTCGATTAGTAGGTTAACACATGTCTCAACACTCATAATTTGTGCTGATCTACTGCTTAGCCAGCACATGAGTCCTACTTGGAATGTGCTGTATGTCAGCCCTACAGTTTTTCTGTCTTCTAGTTTACTTAGGGAAAAAATAGGAGGGGCAGGTTCTTATTTAACAAGAAGCTACAAAATAAAAGTGAGTATGATTACACTGAGGTTCATGACTAGTTGAAAGTTGAGGTGGCATCTGGATGTCTTGGATAGGTCCCTACTCCTAGGGAAACTTCCATCTTACCATGCTGCCTAAATTCTCCTTTTCCCATTCCTTCTCCCATATTTCCACCTGCCCTCCTGGGCTTAATGATCCAGCCTTTCAAGTCTTTTAAGACCCTATCCCTCTTCCCTTACAAATCTATACCCGTTCCACTTCTCCAGAAAACTTACAAAATACTTTTTGAATATTCAACCTCACTACGAATAAATACATTTAACTTAAAACTACATAGAAAGATGGAATCTCAAAATGGAAAAGAGTCTATAACTGGTGGTGCTCAATATAATAAGGCTGCTAACAATGTGAAGAAATAGATGCCACAGTTTGGAGTGTTTGAAACAAATTGGAGGGCAATTTGGACACAATTTCCGTGAGTCCTTTCAGTGTTCATGTGCTTTGGTTTAGTGGTTGTTTCTTAGGAATCAAGAAAGTAAAGAGAAGTGCAGTTAAAGACTTATGTGCAATGTTCTTTATCTCTAAATTGTTTGAAACTGAAAAAAAATTGGAAAATGAATTTCAACAATAGAAAGGTAGTTAAGTAATGACATCATTAAATCATATTTTAGAAAAGCATTTAACAAAACAGGAAAATGATTTTTAAAAATACAATTTAAGTAAAACAGCAGGATACACACCATCCACAAATTTATTCCATAAATTGAATTATTAATTGATTTTTTCTGATAGTTTTTATTACTGTTACTTTTTCTCAGGTGGTGGGGATATTACTAAGCACATTTTGGGGTGGAGAGGGACTAATACAAAATATTATAATAGGCTGGAAAAACTGAGAACAAAAAAACCCAAGTCCTTCCTGGCTAGAGCCCCAGGGAAACACAAAGAGATGCAGCATTTCTAATGCCTGGGTGGAGAGGCGGAATGGCCACGTGCTGTGTCTAGGCTGACAGGTCCTTCAACACATACACACAATTCCAAGCAGAATGACTTAGTGTGTTGAGGAGTGGTACTTCAGATTGGGGGTTGAGAGAAAGTTAAAATTTTAAAGAAAAGAATATGAGTCTGTGATAGGCAGTTAGTTAGTCATGAGTGGGCAGCCCTAAGAGAATAGCAGGACACATGTGACATCAATCACAGTTTATCAAGAGTTACAACCAGACCCTCCATGAGATGCCTTCTTCCCACCTAGCCCCTGGTGCCAGGAAGGCAAAGCAAATACCGTTTTCCTTCCTTGGTACCAGAGGAAGACATACAAGGATGATTGTAAATTGCTCTTTAATCATCCCTCCTGAATACAAAAAGACCCAACCAAGCATTTTGGTCAACATCCTGATTCCCATTGGGGCGATAAACTAATTGGGCAGCCTATCCTAATTAAACATCCTGGCTCACACTGGGCATGAGCAGTTAGGTAACCAAATTCCTCAAATTCTTCACCTGTGAGAGAGATGCGCAAGCAAGCACAGGAGAAAGCCCACAAATTTCAAACACTACTTAACCAGCTCCAAACGCAGTTGCCACCTGGCAACCTGCCGGCCCAAGAGTCTTTTGGGTGTACTTCTTTTCTAAAATCTTTCTTTCCTATTAAACTCTCTTTTCTACCTGCATTTATTGTGGCTGTGGCTTTATTTGGTGCCTGGGGACAGGTCTCTAATAAGTGATCTGGACCCAAAGAACCAAGAACTTCACAAGCAGCTCAACACTCCCATCGGATGACAAGACCAGGACTTCCTGACTGAAGCAATTTAAGTACAATTTACCAAATGATGCTGTAAACCAGAGGTCATATAACAGCTGCATGTGTGTGTATGCATATGTGTGTACATTCTCAAAGTCAAGAGAGTCAAAGGGTAGCTCACCACCTTTTACAAGAATGTGTCTGAAACCAGGAAAGAAAAAGTACATCTACCACATCAGAAAAATAAGAAACATAAACAGGAAATTCACGCACATACACAAGTTCAATAAACAGGAAAAACTTCTACCTCATTAATAATCAGTCAAAAATTTCTTTCCTTCCTGACTCCTCCCCTTTGACCTATGGGCTATGACAAATAAGAATTTCAACAAACAAATTCAACTTCTGTTGTGCTTTGTGTCTCGAATATGTCAAACATTGGGTAGCAAAGGAAGGTCATCCATTGGTTTAAACAAAGGAGTGACATGAGTGCCTCTACCAATGAATGCTAGTCTGGAATGTTATTCTCATTGCCCAGTAAAAAGGATGATGGCAGTGGCAGTGTAGGCAGCAGCACCATTTGCTTCAAATCCAAGTCCCTCTTGTCTCCCTTCTAGCCTGCCTTCACTTTCACTTTTTCTAATTTAAATTCAGCAGATTTACCAACATTACAACTACTGCAAAAGGATGCTTTTGCAAAAGGCTATACAAATTTTACAAAAACTGTATCTGGCTTTTATCTTTCACCAAATTGTTCATTCTAAAACTTAGGTATCATGCACAAATGTACTCAAAATCAGAAGTAGAAAAATGAGCCATTTATTTTTGCTGCCTGAGTTAAGTAAACCAGAAAGTAGTAGACAATACCCCTTGATGAAAAGTCAATTTGTTTAAAAGAATCGTTTTCTCTTTAATAAATGATGAAGCATGAATGTAAGTGGCTGCACATACCCAGTGTCACATGACTGACAGGTAACAATGGCCATGGAGGTCAGCTGCTCAACAGCAAGCTGCTATTCAATGCAGAAATGAGGAGGAAAGACATCCACGGCAGGCTCAGCTCAGATCTCCAACTACAAAGATATTCTACTTCAAATGTATTCTGTTTAAGTTGGCTTTGCTTTCTTTCTCTCCCTCCATCAAGTCAAACAAATGCTATGTGTTATTTTATGAGAAGTCCTAAATCTTCTCCTAAGGAAATAGAGAACAGAAGTTCAGCTGCTGAGAGCTCCTTCTCACCTTAAATGCATTCCTCGAATATACAAGGATGTGACTGGGATCAAAAGTCCATGCTGCAGTCTGCAGAGAGGGCTCCTAGCACCTGGTGACTTCCAAAGGTGCAAGGTCAACCTCCAGACGGTGGGGGCTGGCTCTCTGTTGAAGAAGTATGTATTTCCTCTTGGGCTGTAAGTGAATTTAGGTCTGTTGTTTCTGTTTGGAAAAGGAATCTGGTTAAAAAGAATAATGTAACACACTGAATTGACCCAGCTGGGAAATATTCTGGAAAGGGGCTTAGGCCTCAGTTTACATAATTGAAGAGAAACTGGAGCACTTGGCAATTCTCTCTGCCTGAACCACACACAATGAGTCAGTTCAGGGAAAGTCAAAATCAGTTAATCTAACTGTTTAGCATCAAGGAGTCATAACCTTGGTGTTCAAAGGTAAATGCACTCCAGGCCCTGGACTGACCAGTTGCGTGCCATGGTTTGCTATTTTTCAGCAGCTAAAGCTGTAAAAACTCCCTTTCAGCTTTCAAAATTGCCCTTGAGACTCAAGTTCACAGGCATTCACTCCCATCCAGTATCATTCTACTCCTTTTCAGCTGCTGCTGTTTGAGCTCTTATTAGGCGCAGTGGCCAATAGAACTACCTTTATGGAGCTGGTGCAGAGACACAGTTTTACTACTCGGCCATCTTACAGTCTAAACAATCATTTACAATTTTTTTGTGGGAGGGAAAGTAAAAAACCTAAGTCTCCCCCAGATGATCTCTTTCGGCAGTCAACGAAAACATCGTATTACTGAAAGAACTGAATGTTGATCCCTTTCATCTCTAGGTAAAGGAAACGTTCAGGGCATTTCCATGTGAGGAGGAAGATACACTCATGATGAAAAGGACAAGATTACTAAGAAACAAGTTGTTAGGGCCAGCAGGTGATATCGTGGTTAAGGCACTGGACTCTCACGTAACTGACCACAGTTCAAGTCCCAGATGTGGCAACTTGAAACTCAGGCAGGATATGTGTGTGTGCATGCTCAAAATTCCAAGAGGAGAATGGGGGAGAAGGGATTGTGGTATGGCCATCTCCTCTGGGAGGTGATTTCTCACTTTCTGTCCCTCTGTCTTGATCTGTCTCTCTGGAGAGTATATGCCCCCTATAACAAAAATCACTCTCTATAAAAGAAAATATGTTAAAAAGAAATAAAAAATCCTTATGACAAAGTCCCTATCAACTTTGGGTGCCTGTTTTCCACACTGTAGGGCTAATTGAAGCCATTTGCACCATCTGGAGAGGTGGAGTTTTCGAACCCACTGTAGAATTTTAGGAGCAGAAGGCCTCTGCTCAAATATATCCAAATTTGTGCCTTTTTAAGCTTCAATTGTACTATCAAAACTTCCCTTCTCTACCTCATTCCTGAAAATAAAATCATGATAAAAATGATTCATCCTGCAGAGAAAACCTAGAGAAGGAAACCAACAGACAAAGATAGTAAATGTATGACACACACCATGGCCCCTGCACACCCTTCCCTGAGCTCCCACAATATCAGCCACGTTCCTGCTCCCAGCACTAACCATGTTGTCAGTAGTGGGAGATGTTCCTGTATACTTGTCTCCACTTGTTAGAGTATAAGTTCCCCTAAGACATAGACTGCGCCATATTTCCCATTGTGAATGCCCAGAATAGGGCCAGATGAGCTGATGCATAAGTGGGTTGTTCTCAGCCTTAGCACAATTTGGGGAGGTACTTGGGGAGGACCCATAAAAACAAATGAGCCCTTTGCCTCAGAAGAACCTTAAGAAGAGTATACTCTCATAGACCCTGAGCTACGGTCTATGAGATTATAAAGAGAAGTGTAGACCAGAGGGGGCAGTTGTCTCCAAAATGACCTTGTCATCAAGACCAGATACATAATTTACAGAGCCTAGCACAAATGAAAATGCAGGACCCCTTGTTCAAGACAGCAACAGCAACAGCAGAAGCTAAGTGCAGAGCCCTCTAAATAGGGAGCCCTGTGCAACCACACACCTCGACACCCATGAAACCATCTCCACTTGTCAGCTTCATCTGCACAATGATAATCTGGTTGCACTATTGCTCAGGCCTGTTCAATTCTGACTCCAATGTCCTTATCTAAAGAAATAAAGTGAAGTTAGTATCTACAACGTTTTTGTAACCTAGACAAAACTGCAGCAATAGAACGGAACTGCCCCCCTCCGTGTTTGGACGATTATATTCAGTCAGTAACAAAAATAATAGACACTATTTGCTACTAGATAGTAAGCACTATACAAAAGTATTAGCTCATTTCCTCTTAGGAAAGCCCTGTAAGGTAGGTACTATTAGTTTCTCCACTTTACAGAAAAGAAAACTGAGGCTTCAAAAGGTAACTTTCTAATTCTCATACAAGAAGTTACTGACAAGACTCACACACAGCTTTATCTGGAAAAAAAAGCCATAGTCAATGTAGCTATTATCATTCAGCTCCAACCGACTCTCAAGAACTCCAATCAGCCATTTTCTTTTCTCCTTGTCCTTTGTAAAAATATCAGTCATAATTGAAACTCCAACAAAGACATAACCTCCACCAAGAAGACTTCCTGGATACCTTTTTTGAACCTGTTTAATCTCCTCCTCTTACCCCTCTGTGCTTTATATTTACCCCTATTGTAGCACTAATCCCGCAGCTGCACTTCGCATGTTTTTACTTCTCAACAGGGAGTACCTAGCTATGTCTTCGTTTGTTCTTTCAACTCTTGATAAAACATCTGACTTATAACAGGCACCCAATAAACATAAATTGATTTTAATTCGGTGGAACAGAATAGAGTAAAATGGACTGATATGTCCTGGATTTATTTTCTATTCTAGGAATTCCAGAAACCTTAGAGATAAAAGAAGGTCTAGAGAACAGTGATTTGGAAAATAACCATGATTCAGTGGCTGCAAACCACCCCCCCCCCCCCGGTCTGTTTTTAAAAAAAAAAAAAAGAAAGAAAAAAACTTAATTTCTTTTTAGCTTTGGAAAGTGGATCCATCTCATACCTTCTCTTTCTGCAAAGTGAGTTAATCAAGATCATTGTAGGAAGGAATAGAATGGACCCAATGATCTTTTCAAACTCTTAGTCTTCTGAGTATAAATATCCATTTCAATCCTTTTTTTTTTCTTTTTCTTTTCTTGTTCCACTTTAATCCTTACAAACACTCATCTTAAGGCCCAGTCATGGTGCTACAGGCTGTGGAGCACCACTCTGCAATTCTGGAGCCATGAGGAAGATCACAATTTAGATCCCAGATTGACTGAAAGCACGCTTGGGTGTACCCTGTTGAGGGTGCCTGCTTATCCTTGTTTCTATGTTTTTCTCTGTCTCCCAAAATAAAATAAACAAGCCCTTAAAAAACTAACAAATGGAAAAAAAAAAAAAAAGAAACAAATGAACAATGACTCTAGGAGGTTTTGCCTAATAGTAGCTTTGAAAGGGAAATCCTTTGTAGAGTAATCCTACAGTTTGAGTTCATAGCAAAGTGACACCAGGGTCAATCTGACTCCTGCCCTGTGCTTCCTCAGTTTATTCCTCTTGCTAATTGACTCTCAGAATCAATGCTGTCCTAGGCTGGCAGTGATGATGAAATGCTCTGTGATGCAGACCCAGGTGGGAACATTCTGGGTTCGTGTCCCAAGGTCTCTCTGTACACACTGGCTGCATGCATGTGTGCCTGTGATCCTGGTTGACTAAGGCTGGGGGTGGATCTTGGAGACAAGACACTGTTGAGGACACCTGTCTCTGTCTCTGTATTATAATGTCAAAAAGTAAACAGTGCGGGACCAGCAGTTAGCGTAATGGCTATGTCGCTGGACTCCAACGTAGTCGACCGCAGTTCGCATCCCGGACTCGGTGGCTTAAAACTCACACCGGGCACGTGTGCGTGTGTGCACAAGATCCCGAGAGGAGAAAGGAGGAGAAGGGATTGCGGCATGGTCATCCCCCTTGGGGGGTGATTTCTCACTTTCTATCTCTCTGTCTGTCTGGCGAGCACACGCACCCTATAGCAACATCCTCTCCAAAAAAATTTTTTAAAAAGTAAACAGTGCTATCCTGAGCTCTCTTCAACCAGCATTGGTTTATTCTGGGTAGCACATTGGCACATTTTAGTTTAAGCTTTAATTAAGTCTCATCTGCTAAGGTGTCAGTGATCCCTCTTGGCAGCTAAAAGGTAACGAGGAAAATTAATTTCCGAAGGTCCTAGAGCACAGAACCCTGACAATATGCGGGGGACACACATTTGAACTCATTTCAAAAAGAGTGTGTTTGAACTAGCCTATTCTGAGTGAATGGAGGGGGAAAAAAAAAAAAGACTGTCTTTGATCAATGAGAAAATGTTTATAAAAATCAAGATAAGCCAGCTCATTAAGTCTATTTGTCTTGCCTTAAATATTTTATACCGTCACATTTCATGCAAGTATGTGAAACTAGTAGGGAAATTATTCATCTAAGAGGAAATACTTAAGAAGTCAGTATGTAGGGACCAGCAGGTAGCATAATGGTTACATCTCTGGACTCCTGCATAGTTGGCCACGGTTCGAGTCCTGGACCCAACAACTTAAAACTTACACTGGGTATGTGTGTGTGCTCATGCCCAAAATCCTGAGAGGAAAATGAGGGAAAAGATATTGCAGTGTGGTCATCCACCCAGGAGGGTGATTTCGGAGAGAAACACGTCTAAAAAAAAAAAAAAAAAAAAAAAAAAAAAAAAAAAAAAAAAAAAAAAAAAAAAAAAACTCTTTCCAAAAGAACTAGAAATAAAATAAAATAAATCAGTTTGTATCAGGGAATCTTAGAACCGAAAGTACTCTAAGAGATCTCTAGTCATTTAGTCCAGCTCTTTACTACTGTTTTAGCTACCTATGGCTTTTTGTGGTAGAGGATGACCATAAATCTAGTGCTTTAGACAACACAAATTCAGCTCTGCAGATCAGAAGACCACCACAGGCTTTGCTGGGCTAAAACTGAGCTGTCAGCAGGGCCAAGTCCCCTCTAAGGGTTCTAAGAGAGAATGCATTTCCTTTCCTCTTCCAGCTTCCGGAGGCATTTTCTGGTTGTGCCCCCTCCTTCCATCTTCAAGCCAGCTACATTGCATCTCTTTGACCATTTTTCTGTAGTCACATCTTCTGGCCAAAGCCTGGAAAGATCCTTCACTCTTTAGAGTCCATGTGATTAGATTGGACCCTCCCAGATAATTTAAGGATAATTCTCCATCAAGGTCCTTAACTTAATCATATCTGCAAAGCCTATTTTCCATGTAAGGTTAGCATATTCACAGGAGCTGGGTATTAGAATATGGACTTCTTGGGTCAGGCCATGCTGCAATACTACCGTACCTAGACTCACATGGGAAAGGCCCTGGGTTCGTGTCCAGAAACCTCCTTGACCATGCCAGGTATTGATGCCCCTCTGGCTGGCTGAAACTAGGAGTGAATTACAGTGTGAGAACCTGTCTAGGGCTCCTGTCTCTATATTTCTCTCTCTTTCTCCCTCTCAGTCATAAAAGAAAGAAATGAACAAACAATAGAGACAGAGATAGAGATATGATATCTTTAGGCCATTATTATTCCTACCTCAACTACCAAGGGAAACGTGTCCCAAAAATGTGATTGTGGGGTAAGAATTTTCATCATAACTCTACTCTACTCAGGGCCTAAGTTTATTAACATAGTCTTTCTTTCATCTCATCTAAATCTCTCCAAATTATGATGATCCCACTCTTCAGCTCTGTAGGAATTCCTAGCCCCTGGCGCCAGCAGGTGGTGTGGTGGTTAAGGTGTTAGACACCCACATGGCTGACCACACTTTGAATCCCAGACCCAGCAGCTTGAAAATTGCAGTTTGAATCCCAGACCCAGCAGCTTGAAAAATGTGCACAGAGCATGTACATATGTCTCTAAAATCCCAGTAGAAGATGGAGGAGAAGGGATTGCAGTGTGGCCATCCCACCAGGGATGTGACTGCTCACTTTCCCTCTCACTGTCTGGTGAGATCTGGTGAGCACACACACCCTGTGGCAGAAACTTAAAAATAAATAATCCCTCGCCCTACATTTGATATGTTCTAGCCAGGACCATTACTGGGGCACCAGGGTTGTGCTAAGCCTTTCATCTTTCCTCTCCTGGAACCCTCCAGCTCCCTGTGTGTCCCTACATCTCCCCTTACATGAGGCTGCTCTGCTCTCTGGATCCTTACCTCAGTGCAGACATGAGGCTGCTCTGCTCTCTGGATCCCTACCTCAGTGCAGACATGAGATGCCTCCAGCTTAGCTTGACCCTCTAATGATATTCTCATGATGGTGTCACCACGGCCCCTGCCACCTGCATGCCCACCCTAGGCCCGTCACCAAGGCCAGCCACCATCCCTGTGGCAACCACAGGTATACACATCGACGCCTCCTCTAGGTGGTAGGTAACTATAAGCAACTAAATTCACATGCAGCCTGAAGCTGGAAGAAGTAGAATAATAGCCTCTTGTCCTTATAATTATCTCATACATAAGCATTTTAAGGTCATTCCATAGTCCAAATTAAGAAAGAATATTGGAATGTCAGCATAGTTATTTTCATTTAAAATTTATAGCAGCACAACATACAAGTCTAACCCATACCATTTAATTACTAGATCTGTACACCAAGATAAAGCTATACAGCTATTAATATATCAAAATATATTTACTTTGCTATAATTGACAGAAATCAATAAAAACACACAGAGCCCTTTGTTGCTTTGCCTAAATATAGTCCTTTAAAGAGGGAATGTAGATAAATTCATTAATAAAGTAAAAAGAAAGTACAGCTGTCCTCATAAGCAGAGCTGTGACAGAGAGAGTTCTCACTTATCTGTAGTAAGAGAGTTTTGAAACTTTTTTTCTCTCCTTAACAAAACAGATGGGGCTTACAAATTTTTGTTTGCCCCTCATTATTCCCATCTTCCCAACAAAAGTAAGTGTTGGAGCTCATTATCTGTGCAACATGCCTATTTCTCTTTTATCAAGTAGACAATTAAAGTATAAGTTTTTTTATACTACAAGGTATGAAGTCTTTCATGTGACTATCCTGAGTTGGGTATGCTCCCAAGAATGTCTCCTTCTTCTTTTAACTAATAATTTCTCTCTGCTTCAGTTCAGAAGGCAGGAATATACAATACACTGTCCATCAACCAATTGCTTCTGAGTTTTTTCCATCTCCTTAAACTCCCAGACTAGGGCGCCTACCTCAGGTAACTTAGAGTACCTGTGAGCACTGGCTTCCTCGGAGATCCTTGGGCTCTAGGGTCTGGGGTCAGAACCAGCATTGACCAAGGCACAGGAGTTGCTCCCAAAGCCCAGTACTTACACTGGCCCAGGAGAAGAGTTAGAAGTAAATAGTGGGGGATACCAGCAGTTGGCACAATGGCTATGTCGCTGAACTTCCATGTAGTGACCACAGTTTGAATCCCGAAACTGGCACCTTAAACTCTCGCTAGGTGCATGTGTGTGCATGCCCAAGATCCCGAGAGGAGAATGAAGGAAAAGGGATTGTAGTGTGGTCATCCCCCTGAGGTGGGGGCGATTTCTCACTTTCTGTCTCCCTGTCTCTTTCTGTCTTTCTGGCACAAGCCCTATAGAAAAAACTGCTTAAAAAAAAAAAAAGAAAAGAAAAAGGAAAAAAAGTAAAGGGTGGGGCCGGCTCCATGGCACAGCTGTAATATTTACTCTAGAGAAGCCAGATCCCACATGGTGACTGATTCTAGTTCAAATTCCTGGCTCCAGGCAGCCTGAAACACTCAGGAACGCCCACTATTCCATGGGCTGGAGGACTGAAGGAAGAGCTTCTAAGAGTGACCAGACTGGTCCTCAAAATCTCTGCGGGGGAGGTTCGTCCTCAGAACCTCTCTCCTCCTACTACTCTCGCATGTGTGCACATACTTCATCATGAATGATGAAAATAAGGAAGTGAAGAGCTCTCCACCTGTGGCTGCTCTTGACAAGTAACTGCGATCTGTGTATCCTTGCTTGATTCCTTGTACTGTTCGAAAAGCAGACTGATCCATTAATGGTTAGAATAAAACACTAGACACGTCCAGAATACTTTACAGTTTATTACTCTTCTCTCCTGGTACACGGGAATGAGAAGGAGAATGGGAGAGAAGAGCACAAAAAGAAAGAGCCTGTGTCCTGTGCACCCACTGCAGCTCAGGTGCCTTAGCTGCACTCCCATTTCCGTTCCTCCTAATTGTCGTAGGGCATGGCTGTTCCCAGTAACAGGGCAGGCAACGGGGGCTGTTCATGCAATTTACACATGGTCCAGGGCTGCCATATGCATTTCACTGCCCTTGCCTCACACCTCCCTTTTGGTGAAGTCTCATCCCAACACACAAGCCAATTCCCTTGACATGGGAAGTAGGTGTCACCACTTCTACCACCCTGGACCCTGGAGCATTAACACGGTCCACCACATGAAAATACTTCAAGCAGCTGAACATCTGAATGGGGGCCTCACCGTCTCCTCAATACTCCCACAGCTCAAGGAATTACCTGGGCTGCCCCCTCCCACCCAGCCCTAGTGGCATCTAGCCAAGCGCCAGCCCCCCACCCCCACCCCAGGGGTTTCTTCAGGCTGAGATCAGGGCCTAGGGCACTATCTGAGGGATTTTAAGGTTTCCCCTTGGTGGTTCAGAGTAGACTGAATTTTATAGGCTGCAACTTGAGTTGGTTTCCTAAGTCCATGGGAAGCTGACAGCTGTCAGTCTCCCTCTTGCCGCCAGCCAGTCCTGAGGCTCATTCACAGAGACAGGGACAGAGTCCAGACTGACAGACCATTTGGGCTATTTCTGTGAGGTTTCAGCAAATTAGGTTTGGCGGCAAACGTCCTCTAAAGTCGGCAGAACATGAAGGCTCTCAAACACCATTGGATCAACTTACTGAAGGCTAAAGACCCCACTGACTCCTCTTTCAGATCACTTTGTTTCAGCTGTTTTTCTTTCTGGTCACTAACACCTTTTGAGCTCCTCTCATTAGCTAAAGACTGGGGATGCAGAGTCTCTGGGATATATTCCACCTCAACCTGCATTAATTGATAAAGCATAAGGTAGAAAGGAGATTTGTCATTTATTCACTAAATAGATAGTGAATATCTACTCTCTGAAAAAGACTGTGTTATGCAATGTGGAAATAAAATCTCTCCAAATTATGATGATCCCACTCTTCAGCTCTGTAGGAATTCCTAGCCCCTGGCGCCAGCAGGTGGTGTGGTGGTTAAGGTGTTAGACACCCACATGGCTGACCACACTTTGAATCCCAGACCCAGCAGCTTGAAAATTGCACACAGAGCATGTACATATGTCTCTAAAATCCCAGTAGAAGATGGAGGAGAAGGGATTGCAGTGTGGCCATCCCACCAGGGATGTGACTGCTCACTTTCCCTCTCACTGTCTGGTGAGATCTGGTGAGCACACACACCCTGTGGCAGAAACTTAAAAATAAATAATCCCTCGCCCTACATTTGATATGTTCTAGCCAGGACCATTACTGGGGCACCAGGGTTGTGCTAAGCCTTTCATCTTTCCTCTCCTGGAACCCTCCAGCTCCCTGTGTGTCCCTACATCTCCCCTTACATGAGGCTGCTCTGCTCTCTGGATCCCTACCTCAGTGCAGACATGAGATGCCTCCAGCTTAGCTTGACCCTCTAATGATATTCTCATGATGGTGTCACCACGGCCCCTGCCACCTGCATGCCCACCCTAGGCCCGTCACCAAGGCCAGCCACCATCCCTGTGGCAACCACAGGTATACACATCGACGCCTCCTCTAGGTGGTAGGTAACTATAAGCAACTAAATTCACATGCAGCCTGAAGCTGGAAGAAGTAGAATAATAGCCTCTTGTCCTTATAATTATCTCATACATAAGCATTTTAAGGTCATTCCATAGTCCAAATTAAGAAAGAATATTGGAATGTCAGCATAGTTATTTTCATTTAAAATTTATAGCAGCACAACATACAAGTCTAACCCATACCATTTAATTACTAGATCTGTACACCAAGATAAAGCTATACAGCTATTAATATATCAAAATATATTTACTTTGCTATAATTGACAGAAATCAATAAAAACACACAGAGCCCTTTGTTGCTTTGCCTAAATATAGTCCTTTAAAGAGGGAATGTAGATAAATTCATTAATAAAGTAAAAAGAAAGTACAGCTGTCCTCATAAGCAGAGCTGTGACAGAGAGAGTTCTCACTTATCTGTAGTAAGAGAGTTTTGAAACTTTTTTTCTCTCCTTAACAAAACAGATGGGGCTTACAAATTTTTGTTTGCCCCTCATTATTCCCATCTTCCCAACAAAAGTAAGTGTTGGAGCTCATTATCTGTGCAACATGCCTATTTCTCTTTTATCAAGTAGACAATTAAAGTATAAGTTTTTTTATACTACAAGGTATGAAGTCTTTCATGTGACTATCCTGAGTTGGGTATGCTCCCAAGAATGTCTCCTTCTTCTTTTAACTAATAATTTCTCTCTGCTTCAGTTCAGAAGGCAGGAATATACAATACACTGTCCATCAACCAATTGCTTCTGAGTTTTTTCCACCTCCTTAAACTCCCAGACTAGGGCGCCTACCTCAGGTAACTTAGAGTACCTGTGAGCACTGGCTTCCTCGGAGATCCTTGGGCTCTAGGGTCTGGGGTCAGAACCAGCATTGACCAAGGCACAGGAGTTGCTCCCAAAGCCCAGTACTTACACTGGCCCAGGAGAAGAGTTAGAAGTAAATAGTGGGGGATACCAGCAGTTGGCACAATGGCTATGTCGCTGAACTTCCATGTAGTGACCACAGTTTGAATCCCGAAACTGGCACCTTAAACTCTCGCTAGGTGCATGTGTGTGCATGCCCAAGATCCCGAGAGGAGAATGAAGGAAAAGGGATTGTAGTGTGGTCATCCCCCCGAGGTGGGGGGGATTTCTCACTTTCTGTCTCCCTGTCTCTTTCTGTCTTTCTGGCACAAGCCCTATAGAAAAAACTGCTTAAAAAAAAAAAAAGAAAAGAAAAAGGAAAAAAAGTAAAGGGTGGGGCCGGCTCCATGGCACAGCTGTAATATTTACTCTAGAGAAGCCAGATCCCACATGGTGACTGATTCTAGTTCAAATTCCTGGCTCCAGGCAGCCTGAAACACTCAGGAACGCCCACTATTCCATGGGCTGGAGGACTGAAGGAAGAGCTTCTAAGAGTGACCAGACTGGTCCTCAAAATCTCTGCGGGGGAGGTTCGTCCTCAGAACCTCTCTCCTCCTACTACTCTCGCATGTGTGCACATACTTCATCATGAATGATGAAAATAAGGAAGTGAAGAGCTCTCCACCTGTGGCTGCTCTTGACAAGTAACTGCGATCTGTGTATCCTTGCTTGATTCCTTGTACTGTTCGAAAAGCAGACTGATCCATTAATGGTTAGAATAAAACACTAGACACATCCAGAATACTTTACAGTTTATTACTCTTCTCTCCTGGTACACGGGAATGAGAAGGAGAATGGGAGAGAAGAGCACAAAAAGAAAGAGCCTGTGTCCTGTGCACCCACTGCAGCTCAGGTGCCTTAGCTGCACTCCCATTTCCGTTCCTCCTAATTGTCGTAGGGCATGGCTGTTCCCAGTAACAGGGCAGGCAACGGGGGCTGTTCATGCAATTTACACATGGTCCAGGGCTGCCATATGCATTTCACTGCCCTTGCCTCACACCTCCCTTTTGGTGAAGTCTCATCCCAACACACAAGCCAATTCCCTTGACATGGGAAGTAGGTGTCACCACTTCTACCACCCTGGACCCTGGAGCATTAACACGGTCCACCACATGAAAATACTTCAAGCAGCTGAACATCTGAATGGGGGCCTCACCGTCTCCTCAATACTCCCACAGCTCAAGGAATTACCTGGGCTGCCCCCTCCCACCCAGCCCTAGTGGCATCTAGCCAAGCGCCAGCCCCCCACCCCCACCCCAGGGGTTTCTTCAGGCTGAGATCAGGGCCTAGGGCACTATCTGAGGGATTTTAAGGTTTCCCCTTGGTGGTTCAGAGTAGACTGAATTTTATAGGCTGCAACTTGAGTTGGTTTCCTAAGTCCATGGGAAGCTGACAGCTGTCAGAGAGGCAGGGCTCCCTCTTGCCGCCAGCCAGTCCTGAGGCTCATTCACAGAGACAGGGACAGAGTCCAGACTGACAGACCATTTGGGCTATTTCTGTGAGGTTTCAGCAAATTAGGTTTGGCGGCAAACGTCCTCTAAAGTCGGCAGAACATGAAGGCTCTCAAACACCATTGGATCAACTTACTGAAGGCTAAAGACCCCACTGACTCCTCTTTCAGATCACTTTGTTTCAGCTGTTTTTCTTTCTGGTCACTAACACCTTTTGAGCTCCTCTCATTAGCTAAAGACTGGGGATGCAGAGTCTCTGGGATATATTCCACCTCAACCTGCATTAATTGATAAAGCATAAGGTAGAAAGGAGATTTGTCATTTATTCACTAAATAGATATTGAATATCTACTCTCTGAAAAAGACTGTGTTATGCAATGTGGAAATAAAAAAATAAAAATTCATCTGGTATCCTGTCCTCAAAAAGTTTATACTTTCGGGGACCAGCAGTTAGCGTAATGGCTATATCGCTGGATTCTCACGTAGTCAACCGCAGTTCGCATCCCGGACCCGGTGGCTTAAATCTCATGCTGGGCATGTGTGCATGTGTGCCCAAGATCTTGAGAGGAGAATGGAGGAGAAGGGGTTGCGGCATGGCCATCCCCCCTGGGGGGGTGATTTCTCACTTTCTGTCTCTCTGTCTCTCTCTGTCTGGAGAGCGCACACACCCTATAGGAGAAACCTCTCAAAAAAAAAAAGTTTATACTTTGGGACCAGCAGATAAAGTAATGTTATGTCACTGGACTCCTACATGGCTACTGCAGTTTGAGTCCTGGACCCAAAGGCTTGAAACCGGGCGTATGTGCCTGCATGCCCAAAATCCCAAGAGGAGAATGGAGGAGAAGGGATTTCAGTGTGGCCATCCACACTCCCCTGGGAGGGGTAATTTGTCACTTTCTGTCTCTCTCTATCCCTCCAGCGAGCACATGCAAGCACACACACCCTATAGCAAAAATATCTCCCCCAAAAATATTACACTTTAATAGAGAAGCTAAGTCATGGAGATAGCTTTCTTGAGCATGACGTAAAATGTAACAGACACAATGGGAAAAGTACAGGTAGAGCAGCACAAGTCTCAGCAGTGGAGAAATACCAGCTGCATTGTGGTATCAGGGAAGTTTGGGTTTCCTGAAAAGAAGGTCTTGAGACAAGGTGTGGGGTGCAAGGTTCAGTTTATTTGAGAGCAAGAAGGTCTCAGGATACACAAGAGGCAGTGGAAGTTAAGGCAGCTGCGGGAAGGAAATCACTAAAAGACCTTTAATGGCAGGTTATACTGTGAGCAACTGGGGTTCAACCACATCAAAGTGTCTCTGAGAGAAAGTTGAACATGCTTCAGAATCATAGCAATACGAGATGAGAAAGCTAGAGTGTTTACACCACAACTTCCATTCCTCAAGATTGAGGGTGGAGTCAGCCGCATGGCCTCATGGTTTAAAAAGCCATATCCCACATGACCCGCTGCAGTTTGAATCCTGAATCCAGCAGCTTGAAAAACACACTGGGGGGAACCAGCAGTTAGCGTAATGGCTATGTCGCTGGACTCCCACATAGTCGACCGCGGTTCGTGTCCTGGACCCGGTGGCTTAAAACTCACGCCGGGCGCGTGTGCGTGCATGCCCAAGATCCTGAGAGGAGAATGGAGGAGAAGGGATTGCGGCATGACCATCCCCCCTGGGGGGTGATTTCTCGCTTTCTGTCTCTAAGTCTCTCTCTGTCTGGCGAGCGCACGCGCCCTACAGTGAAAATCTCTCCCAAAAAAAAAAAAAACCACACTGGGCATGTGTGCAGACATATCCAAACTTCAACAGGACCAAGAAATGGGGGAGAAGGGATTGTGGCATGACCACACCCTACTGGGGTTGCTTTCTTCCTCTTCCTCTTCCTCTTCTTCTTCCTCTCTTTATGGTAGCAAAATTGCCCTCCGGCAATTAAAAAAAAAAAAAGATTAAGGGTTGCTCCTAGAGTGTTAACTCTTTTTGCCTGGCAGTACCAACCCCAGTGTGGCCAGAAAACACCCTCCAGAAGGTGTAAGTTCTTCTGAGGCAATGTACACTATATTGAATCTTACAGCTGAATGGCAAACAACCAACTTCATCTGTTATATTTCAGGAATTGTTTTGATTGGGTGTATCACTTCTTTACTGAGTGTTCTCTACTTGACTCTGCCCCTTGGTAGCTGTGGAACTAGAATCTCTCCTACAGTCAAAATGCACATAAGGACATTCAGTTATCTACAGGGAAAAACTCCCAGACCGAGAATGCTGGGCGCTGGAAGGCACAGGACTCAGACTTGTTGACACCTACTTTCTCACTGTCCAGGGTTCCCTAGTCAGACCTGCCTGGGAACAACACTGGGACTTTCTGTCTCCAGTTCTAATGCCCCACTACATGTCTAAGGGAAAGAAATGAGGTGGAAGCTCTACAGCAGGTGCCTTGAAAAGGCTTAGCATTCCAGCTTTGGGAATTTGGGCTGCAGATACATAGCAGAACCAGAAATGTTCCTCTCTCAATCAAGGTCAGGCAGTCACACATTCTCTGACACCTAACCAAGAAAAACAAAGCTTTATCTTATTCTTACTGACTTTAATAGAAAAAGAAGTATCTATGTTCCTCAGTTCATGAAATTTACATTCTCAAAATGGATGCAAAAATGAATTTCCCGATATTGGATCTTATTTTTAATTCAGTACAGGAACTGTCTCTTTAAAGCCATTTTTACTATGTAAAAGAAGAAATCATTTGTAGTGTGAATTTTAACTTCCCTTACATCTAAGCCACCACTATCTTATATATCTGTTGCTTGAATCTTGAGATTCTTTGGGTTTTCTTAAGTGGAGCACATTTATTTTAAAATGTTTATCATTCAGTTCAGTTCAACCGTCGTTGATTGAGGAGGAGGTAAGCGCTGGGCTTATCACGGGTGTGGAAGTGAATGTGGCTCCGTCTCTGCAGGCTTCAAGAACGTCACATCGTTACACATTTTTTTCCACTGAATGTTGTAATAAGGGATAGATAGTAACCAAAGGAAAGAGGGAATTTTGCAGTGCTGAAAGGGTTACAGAGGTAGTACTGGATTAATGAAAAAAATTTTTTTGGACATTAATAGATCCTTTTAGGTGATCTATAAAGAGTATGAAGTCATAAGAATAGGTTTGTACTTGTTTTATTTAAATAAAATTAAAGGAAAAAAAACAGTGTATCAGGAGTCAGACAGGACACAGAGGTGAAATATGATGCTCTATGAGGCTGAGCCACATAGGAAGGCTCCAAGCTCGTGTCCAGAGACCTAGCTGAGTGTGCTGGGCTAGTGTGTGCCCATGATCTGGGGCTGACTGAGGCTAGAACTGGATGGTGGCATCAAGACCCTCTTGGGGGAGTTCTCTCTCTCTTTCTCTCTCATGAATAATGAAAGAAAGAGAAAGAAACTTAAAAAAGAAAAAGCAAAAAAAGTGTCATGTAAACAATCTTTATATTTTTATTGTCTCTCTAAACAATTGTTCATAATTTCATTTCTTTGTAAGAATTTCTACTGCATATTGGAATTCTCTCCGCAAGTCAAACGTCAGCTGCCCTTTAGCTCTTCACTCCATTCCTTCCTAATCATCTGAAACTTTGAGAAATCAAATAGATCAAAAGCCTTTAATTTCCAAAGAGAAGCCATTAGAAAAGAGAGTAGGAAAACCTAATGGGAATACTTTTCTAAACTTCCTACCAACAGTGTGAGAGGAGCCTGGCTTTTAACCCCAGCACAACAGGTCCCTTCAGTGGGCCCACTGGCACTCCATGCACAAGCCGACCTCACTCTCAGTTGTGACGTTGAGCTGGGTATGCCTACTCTGTCCTGAGTGCATTATATACAATTGACCTCCCAGAGCTAGGTAGGTAGACCTCCTTACTGGTAAGACATCTACAGCACACAGCAAACAGCACACAGCAAACAGCACACAGCAAGTCATGATGAAGCCAGGATCAAACCCAAGTCTGACTGACTACATTGCCTATGGCCCTTTCACTGCACCACATGACCAGTGGTAGACACTTATCCCACATCTTCTCTGAACCCTCAACTGATGTCTGGTGCCCTGCTTCCTGATGACTGGATGCTCTTGGGAAATTCAGAACACTGCCATCCTAGAACTCCTCCTGCTGGGCTCTGCCCCTCTGCTGAGATCCCCTCCCCATTACTTTGTCTTAGAAGCCCTTGGCTGATTGTATGGCTAGGCCGTACCAGGCTATTTGATTACTCCTTGGAGTCTTGCTTTCACTAGCCAGATCAATCCTCCCTCATTCCCAGGAGCAGTTCTGGACTTCTTTCCTACCTTGGAGTCTTGCTTTCACTAGCCAGATCAAATCTCCCTCAGCTCCCAGGAGCAGTTCTGGACTTCTTTCCTGTTCCTCTCTGTCTTACTCCTATTTTTGCTGCCATAACAGACTACTACAGACTGAGTCATTTATTTTAAAAATTAATTTATTGGGGTCAGCAAGTGGCATTGTGGTTAAGGCACTGGACTCCCACATAGCTGACTGTGGTTTGAGTCCCAGAGTGATTTTCTGGGTGCATATACGCTGAGTCCCAGAGTGATTTTCTGGGTGCATATATGCGTATGCCCAAAATCCCAGGAGGATAATGGAGGAGAAGGGATTGCAGCATGACCCCCCCCACCACCACCACACACACACACCAGGTGATTTATCATCTTCCCTATAACTGTCTCTCTCTGGTGAGTGCACACACCCTACGGCAAAACCTAAAAGAAAAAAAAAGGAGAGAAAGAAATGTATTTCTCAGCTGTCCAGACTTCACCTTCCTGCCCCCCAGATCTAGCCAGGAGCCAGGGTAGAACACCTATTTATTCTCTCTGTCTCTTGTGCCATTTTTAATTTCTTTTTAAATTTTTAAACTTCTTAGCTCTCTGCTGCTCTTTTGTCTTACTAATTCTTACCTTCCCCCCTGCCCCCATAGGACAAGCCAATCTGCAGCTATCTATACCTGAGTTCTGAGCCACCCCATTTGCAGTGTGCTAGCGCACCTCACAGTTTTCATTTTCTGCTCAAAGTTTTTTTCTCTTTTTTAAAATTGTTTCTGTCTTGTTTTTCTATTTTTTGGTTTATCTTTTCCTTTCCCTTTTCTTTTTACCTTTCTCACTTTTCTGCTCACTTTTCTGACTTTTCTGCTCCACCACTAATTTTTTAGACAGATCTAGTTGCTCAGTAGCCAAGTATCTGAATATTTTAGGGTCAAATTAATTTTCAATTTCTATTGAATGAGCTGTGCAAATTAGAAAAATGGTATTGTTTAGAGACTGCAGGTCACTTCTTCCTGCATTCCTCTGAATGCTCAGATTTATCTCCAAAAACTAGGAAAAAACAGATAATCCATCAGATGACCAGAAACCACTGCAGAGGCACAAGAAATATGAGAAACCAAGAAAATATCTCTCTCCCACAGGAAAAGAATAACTCTTCATCCTCCACAGACAGTACAAAGGAACTTGTGGAAATGTCTGATAAATAATTTAGAATACTCATAGTGACAAAGCTAACAGAGATGCAAGAGAAGAGAGACAACAAACTCCAGAAAATGCAGGAGAAAAGAGACAACAAGTTCCAGGAGGTGAGGAAGTTCTTGCACAATCTGAAAGAGGAGATATACATCATAAAAAAGGATCAAACGGAATTGTTAGAGATGAAGGCTGTAATACAGGAAATCAAAACCTACCTTGAAAATATCAAAAATGGATTGGATCATACAGAAGATGGAATCTCAGATGTAGGAGACAGAACCTCTGACATAGAAAAATTCACCAAAAAGACTGAGAAACTAGCCCCAAAAATGAGAATAACATACAAGTAATACTAGATACCATTAAATGCCCAAACATCTGGATCATCGGTATCCCAGAAGGTGAAGAAACTAGTAAAGGCATTAATAATCTATTCCATGAAATCCTGCAAGAAAACTTTTCAAACCTAGAGAGATACTGAAATATCCAGACCCAAGAAATACAAAGTACCCCATATATAATCAACCCAAGAAGACATTCCCCAAGGCACATCATGGCCAGATTGACCAAAACCACAGGCAGAGACAAGACACTAAATTTGGCAAGAGAGAAATGTCAAGTTACTTTAGAAAGATATCCCATCAGGCTAATATCAGACCTCTCATCAGAAACAATGCAAGCAAGGAAAGAATTAAGTGTTAAGTGAAAAACAATTTCAACCAAGAATACTATACCCAGCAAGATTATCTTTCATATGGGAAGAAAAGACAAAAAACATTCTCAGATAGACAAAACTTGAAAGAATTTACCAACACCAGACTAGCTCTCCAAGAAGGGGCTGAAGCGAGTGCTATACCAGGAAAACTAATGTCAAACACACAGAAATAGGAGTACAAAATACAACCAAGAGAATGGCCAGTCTAATGGTAGGGACAAGTCTGGAGTTGAATGTTAACTTCCAGAGTTTAAATGTTAAGATCAGACCACAGTAACACTGCAAATTCAGTCAAAGAGAGATCACATGGAACTAAACCAATGAAATAGAATTTTTTGACTTTAGACTAAAACATTACTGATTTTTTTTGATGCTTTAATTTCCATATTTAAGGATTTTTGTCTTCTCTTGAACTGTTGATGGGTTCATATACCTATTATTTGAACTGAATCCTAACCTTTTTCCTGGCTTTACGTTTTAAGCAAATTCCTCTTAAAATTTTCTGATTTTGGTCTATTAAAACTAAAACTGTTTTGCTCAAAATTTTAAAAATGCATTAAAAATACATACACACACACACATACATACACACACACACACACCCATATATATATATATTTAATAAGTGCAGTAAGCTACATAACCCCAGCTAGGTGCTACTTTATAGTATGTTCACTTTACTCACTCAGGTTTATGCCTAAAATCAGAAATGTGTTCTTAGAAATATATATGTTAGCTGTGCTTGCTATTGAAAGTTTTTTAATTAATTAAGATCTTTAGTGAATCGGGGACCAGCAGTTGGTGTAATGGCTATATCGCTAGACTCCCATGTAGTCGACTGCGGTTCGAGTCCCTGACCAAGTGGTTTAAATTCATGTCAGGCATGTGTGCATACTCAAGATCCTGTGAGGAGAATGGAGGAGAACGGATTGTGGCACGGCCACCCCCCTGGGGGGTGATTTCTCACTTTCTCTCTCTCTGTCTCTTTCTGGCGAGTGCACATGCCCTATAGCAAAAAAAAAAAAAAAGAAAAAGAAAACTCTCAAAAAAAATAAAAAGATCTTTAGTGAATCAATAAGATGTGAAATAAAGTCATGGAAAACAACTCTAGATATCAGAGACAGTATGGGAGAAGGGGAGAAATTGGTAGCAGGTGAAAGGTAGGGAATCAAGGGGGAGAAAGGCAAAACATATATGAAGCAAGAAATAGAAAATTATTTGTTGATGATAACATGTATGGTAATATCGTTGAGCCAATATACAATGTATTCTGGGTGGAAAATCTCATTTTGTATACTGTATTGGTGTATAGTGAATGACTGTAAATAAATAATAAAAAAATTTTTTTAAATAAATTTTATTTCTCACAGTTCTGGAAACTGGCAAGTCCAATATCAAGGTTCCAGCCCCTGGTGAGGGCCTTTGTGCTGCATCATTACATGGCAAAAAGTGGAAGGACAAGGAAGCACATGAGAAGACAGAAAAGGGGGAAGAATGCTCACTATAACTACCCACTCCCACAATGACAGCACTAATCAATTCATGAGGGTGTGACTATCATGGCCTAACCCTTTCCCAAAGGCTCCATGTATTAGTACTGTTATGATGACAACCATTGGGTTGCCGGGAAAGTCATGACGCATTTTTGCAAAAATATGTCATGAGTTTCCCAACAACTTAGTAAATTGTAACATGAGTCTTGGAGGGACATTCAAGTCACAGCACCCTCAATTGGCCCCATTTGCCAATGAGCAACCTGTCCGGGGAAGTGCGGACTCCAAGAAAGGACAAGAAGCATCATAACACCAGAGATGCCAGATAATAAACTGTCTTAGAATCATGTCCAACATACTCAGCAGAAGCCGACTTCCAAAGAAATGAATAGTTTTTTGTCCAGAATGTTCTAGATTCCTACTCTTAGACCCTAGAAAAGTATTCAACTTTCTCTAAACTTTGCTTAGAAATTCACTTACCATGGACAACCAAGGCCAAAGCAGCAGTAACAAAAACTGAGAACTAAAGCAGTTTTTCCAAGCAGCAATCGACAACCTTTCCTAAGTGAGGCACACACCACACTGTTCCCCCCTGATGTTCAGACATGCCTGGACTGGAGTGTGCATCTCAGGGGGTGGGGAAGCTTGTCCACTCTCAATGACAGCCACATGCTGTTGGTTTTCTTCCCCAGTTTAGAAGATTGTTTCTGTCCAAAACTACAGCATTCCCCCTCAGGAAGCTCTCTGGCCTCTGGTTGTCTTAAGCCCTAGCTGTAATAGTGAAGTAGTCTGTTAAGCTGAAGCAATTCTTTAAATACCTCAGGGCATCCAAGCAAAATATATTCTCTTTAACACCCAAGTAAGAGAGACCAAAGCAGGATGTTCCTTTTACATCAGGAATCACACTTTCTTTTTTAGTTCATCAAGGGAAAGTAAAATCCCATGATTCACCCAAAGAGTGGTTCAAAAAAAAAATTTTTTTTTAATTGAAGGAAATAATGAGGAGGACTCTATAGCCCTCAATATACTCATGGACATCATGTAACTATAAACTTTCTTCAGTCTGAATGTGTTTATGTATGTTTTTTCTGATTACCAAAGTAATACATGTTTGTGGCATAAAATTAGAAAAGTACACAAAAGCACAAAGGTAAAAATTTAAACCAATAATAACCCAGTAACTCAGAGATAATCACAATTAACATTTTAGCAAATATATTACAATCTTTTCTGTGTATACATATTTGTCTCTCCTGTTGTTTTTTACAAAAATTAGACCATATTGTACATACTATTTGTGTCTTATTTATTTCATTTAGTTATGCACCTTAGTTTCTTTTTTTAAAAAGAATTATTTTATTTAACTTTATTTATTATTATTATCATTATTATTTTCCAGTTTGATCAGAGAGACGCAGAGAGAGAGAGGAAGTGAGAAAGCAAGCCACCAGGTCCGAGACTTGAACCGTGGTTGACCATGTGGGAGTCTAGCACCTTTAACCACCACACCACTTGCCAGCCCCTACCTTAAATAGTTTCTCAAGGCATTATTTTTTCTCCTACAACATAATTTTAATGGTTGTACAGAATTTACTATGGGATATTTAGGTGTTTCTAATTTTCTACATTAAAAAAATTAATCAGTAGTAGAAGTCCTTGAACCTAAATCTCTTTGTGCCTCTACTTATTACTCCCTTAAAACTAATTCTATGAGGTAGGAAAGCCAGCGAATATAAAATATTTTAAGCTTTTGATTTCTATTAATAAGCTATTCATCAAAAATTGGTGTTAGGGCACTGGACTCCCACATGGAGGACCATGGTTCAAGTCCTGGACCTGGTAACTTGCTTTCTCACTTTCCCACACTCCTCTTTCTCTGTCTCTCTCTGATGACTATAGCAAGTTAAAAAATAATAATAATAGTCTTATTTTCCAGCTGGAATGAAGAAGAGCATTCAAGAGAAGAAAAAGAAGGTTTCTGCTGTGGCACAAACCAAGAAAAAGGTTCCTGCTGCTGCAGAAGCCACCAAAACATAAGGTTCTCACTATGCCAGAAACCCTTAAGAGAAAGCAATGGAATTTTGCAGAGCTGAAGATGAAGCACCCAAGAAAGAAGTTTGGTCAAAAGATGCTTCAAAAGGCAAGGAGGAAGCTTTTCTATGAAAAAGCTAAGCACTGTCATAAGGAATATATGTGCATGGCCAGGATGGCAGGAAAAGCTGGCAACTTCTATGTACCTGCAGAACCCAAATTGGTGTTTGTCATCAAAATCAGAGGTATCAATGGAGTGAGCCCAAAGGTTCAAAAGGTGTTGCAGCTTCTTCGTCTTCTCCAGATCTTCAATGGCACCTTTATTAAACTCAACAAGGCCTCAGTTAACATGCTGATAATTGTGGAACCATATATTGCATGGGGATACCCAAACCTGAAGTCAATAAATGAACTAATCTACAAGCATGGTTATGGCAAAATCATAAAAAGCAAATTGCTTTGATAGATAACTCCTTGATTGTTCAGTCTCTTGGTAAATTTGGCATCATCTGCATGTAGGATCTGATTCATGAAATCGATACTGTTGGAAAACACTTCAAAGAAGCAAATAACTTCCTGTGGCCCTTCAAATTATCTTCTCCACAAAGAGGAATGAAGAAAAAGACCACCCATTTTGTAGAAGATGGAGACGCTAGCAACAGGGAAGACCAGATCAGCAGACTTAATAGAAGGATGAACTAAAGTATTTATCATGACTGTTTTTGTAATCTGGTCAGTAGATAAACAGTGGCAGTTTTCAAACTGAAAAAAATATAGTACTAATAATAAATAAAATGAAATAATTCTTTTTTAAAAAATTGTACACATTTATAAAAACTGTGTACAATTCCTGCCTCTACCAATGGTGAGCATTTCCTTATTTTGCCAATTAAATAGTTAAAATTGAGAGCTTACTGTTTTACTTGGCATTTCTTTGTTAACTAATGAAATTGAACATTTTATCATATGCTTTTTGAACATGTGCTCAAATGTCTTAAAATTCTACTTATTTTTTAGTTGTGGTATTTATCTTTTTCCTCTTAATTTATAAAGAGTATTTTATTCATTAAAAATATTCCTCTTTCAGGCTAGCTAGTGGTGTGATGGTTAAGGCAGCTGGATCCCATATGGCTGACCATGCTATTAAGAGCCCAGGACCCAGTGACTGGAAAAACATGCTGGCACATGTACACGCATGCCCAGAATCACAAGAGGAAAACAGAGAAGGGAATGAAGCATGACTATCCCCCATGGGAGGTGCTTTCTCATTTTGTCTCTCTCTCTCTCTCTTTCTCTCTACCCAGTGAGCACCTGAGTCCTCTAGAAAATTGAAAAAATATATTTATATTTATTTCTTATTTATTTATTTAGCTTTGATCTACCATATCTGTGCTAATACTTCCCCCACACTGTCATTGTTTTTTATTATTATTTAGGGTATTTTTTGCTTTGGTTACTGTTCAAATACAATTTTGAAAATTCCCCAGGTAAGAGGTAAGAAACTTTCCTCATATAAGCCTGGTTATCCACTGGTGGGCCCCATTCACATTGGAAGCTATTCGAATAAACACCCCTGGTAAGCACCACAGTACAAAGTGACCCTGGATTACAAATGCATTGACATCGAGACACAAGAGGAGCTGAGACTAACTCCTGAGCTCCTTCCTGACCAAGGAATTTTTGATCAGTGATATAGGATAGGATACAGCAAACTTCCTGTAAAGGACTAGACAGTAAATATTCTAGACTTTAAGGACTGAGTGTCTATCATCATTACTCAATTCTGCCATTGTATCAATAGCATATCATTACTCAATTCTGCCATGGTATCAATAGCATGAGAGCAGCCATAGATGATACATAACCAAATGGAATGCCTTTATCCAAATAAATTTATTTTATTTGAATTTTATTTTATTTTATTTGAATTTTATGTAGTTGTTTTAATTGTCAGCAGGCATATGCACTAATCAGAGAGAAACAGAGACACAGAGAGACAAAAAGAAAGCACCACTCAGTGGAGTGTGGTCATACCATAATCCCTTCTTTTCCATTTCTCCATCTGTTGAGATTTGGGGCAAGCATGCCAGGCATATTTTTCATGCCACCCTGTCTGGGATTCAAACTGCAAAATCAGCTATGTGGGATCCAGCTCCCTTAACCACTAGACCATGAACCAGTCCAAATTTTTGGTACTTTTTATGTTATAAAGTATTCTTTTGATTTTTTTCAATGTTTTAGAAATATAAACATCATTTTTAGCTCATGGACAGTATAAGGATAGGCATTCATTTGCCAAGCCCTAATACTGAATGAATGTCGGGCTCAAACAGATCTGCTAGAGAATCTGAGGAAAAGAACATTTGATTTGTGACCAGAGACTATGTATACCACTTCCAAGAAGGATCTTTAAATGCCTCAACATGATTCGCCATATTATCTTTCCTGGCCACCATTAACACATATAATTCATTCCTTTTCGTTCACATGTCCCTACTGGTCAGACTGGATCCTAGAGTGAAAATATATAAAAACAAGGCTGCAGCCAACCTACAATGAACATGAACCTTACTGAGAAATAAATCTTCATTGATATGAGGCCAGCAGGTGGCATGGTGGTTGAGGCACTGGACTCCCACATGGCCAACAATGGTTCAAGTCCTGGACCTGGTGGCTGGCCTTCTCTCTCTCTCTTTCTCTTTCTCTCTCTCTCTCTCTGGTGAGTGCATGTACCCTATAGCAAATAATAATAATAATAATAATAATAATAATAATAAAACTAAGTAAATAATTGTTTTTTAAAAATAATCTACATTGATACAAGCCATTGATGTTTTGGGATCATATTGTTGTTAAACATACTTTAATTTTGCTGACTGATAACACCTGTTTAGCTCATTTTGCATCTGTACTTTCTTGTACACTTTAGTTTAAAAGTCTTGTATAAAGTTATCTGAGCTTTAGTTTTTTCCATTCATATATTTGCAACACTTTATACTCCCACAAGGTTGTTATGAGGATAAAAATGAGAACGTTATTTTTAAAACTTTATAAAAGTAAAGAACTATAGAAAGCGTTTTACATTCCTATTTTTTAAAGAATTATTTTACTTGACTTTATCTATTTATTTATTTGTATTTGACCAGAGAGAGACAAAGTGAGAGAGAGAGAGAGAAAGCAAGCCGCCAGGTGCAGGACTTGAACCATGGTCAGCTATGTGGGAGTCCAGAGCCCTTAAACCACCACGCCACCTGCTGACTCCTACATTACTACTTTTACTTTCAAATATTTTACAAAGTTTTACAAAAAATACTATGGGTAGAGAGAAACTCCAGATAAGTAGGATCACAGAAGTCTTCAAGAGAAAGTGGCATGTGAACTAGATATTCAAAGACTGTCAGGATTCTAGTAGAAAGTGCGTAGGGAGGTAGGGACGGCCCTATTTTGGAACAGTCTTGAATTCCTGTTACCTCTGCCCTTGTACGAGGTCCTGAGGCTGGTACTGTTCATTAAATTTTGAAAAAGATGAAAGTTCTATTACAGGTAAACTGTGCAATAGAAGAGGACTCTGAAATGTTCATTCTGAAATCTGATGCTTTATTTTAAATTATGTCATTTCAACTCAGAGTGAAGGCAGCCCAGAGGAGTTAGCTGCGTAATTGCTCTTTCGACAGTCCTGGCCACCTTAGCACATGTAATTATTCCATAATTACTCATACTTATGGCCCAGTGTGGAAATTATGTGTGGATTATCGATCTTTATGATGAATATAAAAGAAAGGCAGTCATTATTCTTTGTCCCCAGAAGGCCTCCTCCCCTTGTGGTGAGGACAAACAGCTCTCTCTGGGCAATGTGGAAAGCTGAGGACAGGCCTGGAGGCCAGGAGTACCAGCACCATGAGCTTGGAGACCTCTCAGAAGGTAAAGGTACAAAACGCTTACACATTTCCAGAAATAGCTCACCTTCAATTTATCTTACCCAGATTCACAAATCACAAATAGTCCCTGAGACACCCAACTGTTCATTAGAAAAGTTCTTGCCAAACTCAAATTTTGTGAAAGTCAAAAGCTTCCCAGTATACCTGCCTGATCTTTTCTGTCCCACCTCAGAGCTTTCTTTCACATTACAAAAAAATTTTGAAAATTCCCCAGGTAAGAGGTAAGAAACTTTCCTCATATAAGCCTGGTTATCCACTGGTGGGCCCCATTCACATTGGAAGCTATTCGAATAAACACCCCTGGTAAGCACCACAGTACAAAGTGACCCTGGATTACAAATGCATTGACATCGAGACACAAGAGGAGCTGAGACTAACTCCTGAGCTCCTTCCTGACCAAGGAATTTTTGATCAGTGATATAGGATAGGATACAGCAAACTTCCTGTAGAGGATCAGACAGTAAATATTCTAGACTTTAAGGACTGAGTGTCTATCATCATTACTCAATTCTGCCATTGTATCAATAGCATGAGAGCAGCCATAGATGATACATAACCAAATGGAATGCCTTTATCCAAATAAATTTATTTTATTTGAATTTTATTTTATTTTATTTGAATTTTATGTAGTTGTTTTAATTGTCAGCAGGCATATGCACTAATCAGAGAGAAACAGAGACACAGAGAGACAAAAAGAAAGCACCACTCAGTGGAGTGTGGTCATACCATAATCCCTTCTTTTCCATTTCTCCATCTGTTGAGATTTGGGGCAAGCATGCCAGGCATATTTTTCATGCCACCCTGTCTGGGATTCAAACTGCAAAATCAGCTATGTGGGATCCAGCTCCCTTAACCACTAGACCATGAACCAGTCCAAATTTTTGGTACTTTTTATGTTATAAAGTATTCTTTTGATTTTTTTCAATGTTTTAGAAATATAAACATCATTTTTAGCTCATGGACAGTATAAGGATAGGCATTCATTTGCCAAGCCCTAATACTGAATGAATGTCGGGCTCAAACAGATCTGCTAGAGAATCTGAGGAAAAGAACATTTGATTTGTGACCAGAGACTATGTATACCACTTCCAAGAAGGATCTTTAAATGCCTCAACATGATTCGCCATATTATCTTTCCTGGCCACCATTAACACATATAATTCATTCCTTTTCGTTCACATGTCCCTACTGGTCAGACTGGATCCTAGAGTGAAAATATATAAAAACAAGGCTGCAGCCAACCTACAATGAACATGAACCTTACTGAGAAATAAATCTTCATTGATATGAGGCCAGCAGGTGGCATGGTGGTTGAGGCACTGGACTCCCACATGGCCAACAATGGTTCAAGTCCTGGACCTGGTGGCTGGCCTTCTCTCTCTCTCTTTCTCTCTCTCTTTATCTCTCTCTCTCTCTCTCTCTCTCTCTCTCTCTCTGGTGAGTACATGTACCCTAGAGCAAATAATAATAATAATAATAAAACTAAGTAAATAATTGTTTTTTAAAAATAATCTACATGGATACAAGCCATTGATGTTTTGGGATCATATTGTTGTTAAACATACTTTAATTTTGCTGACTGATAACACCTGTTTAGCTCATTTTGCATCTGTACTTTCTTGTACACTTTAGTTTAAAAGTCTTGTATAAAGTTATCTGAGCTTTAGTTTTTTCCATTCATATATTTGCAACACTTTATACTCCCACAAGGTTGTTATGAGGATAAAAATGAGAACGTTATTTTTAAAACTTTATAAAAGTAAAGAACTATAGAAAGCGTTTTACATTCCTATTTTTTAAAGAATTATTTTACTTGACTTTATCTATTTATTTATTTGTATTTGACCAGAGAGAGACAAAGTGAGAGAGAGAGAGAGAAAGCAAGCCGCCAGGTGCAGGACTTGAACCATGGTCAGCTATGTGGGAGTCCAGAGCCCTTAAACCACCACGCCACCTGCTGACTCCTACATTACTACTTTTACTTTCAAATATTTTACAAAGTTTTACAAAAAATACTATGGGTAGAGAGAAACTCCAGATAAGTAGGATCACAGAAGTCTTCAAGAGAAAGTGGCATGTGAACTAGATATTCAAAGACTGTCAGGATTCTAGTAGAAAGTGCGTAGGGAGGTAGGGACGGCCCTATTTTGGAACAGTCTTGAATTCCTGTTACCTCTGCCCTTGTACGAGGTCCTGAGGCTGGTACTGTTCATTAAATTTTGAAAAAGATGAAAGTTCTATTACAGGTAAACTGTGTAATAGAAGAGGACTCTGAAATGTTCATTCTGAAATCTGATGCTTTATTTTAAATTATGTCATTTCAACTCAGAGTGAAGGCAGCCCAGAGGAGTTAGCTGCGTAATTGCTCTTTCGACAGTCCTGGCCACCTTAGCACATGTAATTATTCCATAATTACTCATACTTATGGCCCAGTGTGGAAATTATGTGTGGATTATCGATCTTTATGATGAATATAAAAGAAAGGCAGTCATTATTCTTTGTCCCCAGAAGGCCTCCTCCCCTTGTGGTGAGGACAAACAGCTCTCTCTGGGCAATGTGGAAAGCTGAGGACAGGCCTGGAGGCCAGGAGTACCAGCACCATGAGCTTGGAGACCTCTCAGAAGGTAAAGGTACAAAACGCTTACACATTTCCAGAAATAGCTCACCTTCAATTTATCTTACCCAGATTCACAAATCACAAATAGTCCCTGAGACACCCAACTGTTCATTAGAAAAGTTCTTGCCAAACTCAAATTTTGTGAAAGTCAAAAGCTTCCCAGTATACCTGCCTGATCTTTTCTGTCCCACCTCAGAGCTTTCTTTCACATTACAAAAATAAGCATGAGGGCAAGCGGGCAGCACGGCGCTAATGCAGCGCACTCCAATGTTGAACCTAGGAAGGCTCCAGGTTTGCAACCCGAGGGCTCCCTGTGTATGCTGGGCATGTGTGTGTGAGCCTAGGACCCGACACTGGCAGTGGATCGTGGTATGAGAACCCTGATGGGGATGCCTCTCTCTCTCTCTCTCTCTCTCTCTCCCTCTCTCTCTCTCTGAAGAAGAAAATAAACAAACTTTTCAAAAATAAATAAATAATAAAATAAGCATGAGCTTTAAACCCTTTAAACTACCCTTGACTCTACTTGAAGTCAGTGTTAGCATCACTGTACGTTTACCCTCACACCTTCAGCCGGACTTGTACTGGGTCATCTGGAAAGTCGTGACACATTTTTGCATAGGAAAATACGTCATGACTTTCCCAATGACGTAATAGTTTCTCCTGAGTCATTGCTCTGCAATCGATGCAAAAGGTAATTAATGGGAAAATCACACAAAAGCACTGACGTGTCACAGGCACATGCATCATGGATTCTGTGATCACCAAATACCAGAAAGAAAGGGGAAAGTCTGCTTACAGCTGATGCTGCCAA
>NW_006209014.1:463474-470561 GCF_000334495.1 Tupaia belangeri chinensis | reverse complement strand
GGCTCCCTGTGTATGCTGGGCATGTGTGTGTGAGCCTAGGACCAGACACTGGCAGGGGATCATGGGATGAGAACCCTGATGGGGATGCCTCTCTCTCTCTCTCTCTGAAGAAGAAAATAAACAAACTTTTCAAAAATAAATAAATAATAAAATAAGCATGAGCTTTAAACCCTTTAAACTACCCTTGACTCTACTTGAAGTCAGTGTTAGCATCACTGTACGTTTACCCTCACACCTTCAGCCGGACTTGTACTGGGTCATCTGGAAAGTCGTGACACATTTTTGCATAGGAAAATACGTCATGACTTTCCCAATGACGTAATAGTTTCTCCTGAGTCATTGCTCTGCAATCGATGCAAAAGGTAATTAATGGGAAAATCACACAAAAGCACTGACGTGTCACAGGCACATGCATCATGGATTCTGTGATCACCAAATACCAGAAAGAAAGGGGAAAGTCTGCTTACAGCTGATGCTGCCACTCTGAACAGTTTGCTTTGCGCTCTTCTGAGAACACTAACTGGGCAACTCTGAAATTGTATATTGTGTTTTATGGAATTATTTCAGAAGAGAATTTGTGTAAGGCCAGTATTTCCTGAGTGAGAGAATTATCTACTTACCCTCTGAATAAAATCTCAGACCCTTCCTATTCCAGGAGAAATGAACATCCCAACTGCCCTCTGAGATCATCACTTATTTCTTTTATGATTCTTCTAAGAGAGTCAGCAAGCATAAAGCAAGGCTCTCAGCTCCTTATTCTTTCAATGTCTCTGACAAGGGACCATTACACTCACACAAAGTCTCTTCCCTCCCAAAGTTTATAATCTAGTTAGGGACCAAGACAGAGAGATGAGTCATTAAGCAGCAGCTTAAGACTCAAGTCACAGGACAAAGCAGCTTCCAGGCTGCACGGGCCTACACAACTGAGGAAGAGTTCTCCGATAATGCAGAGCAAGAGAGAAACCTCTAAGGACAAGAATAGCCACGGGATGTCTGGATGGGAGGCTGGATAGACTTCGTTTTCTTTGTAAAGAAATGGACGGATAGTCCCAAGATACCGAATATACCCAGAGTCTCAGAGGGAGGTGCCCCATGAGCTGGGGGCCAATGAGATCTGTTGCAGCTGAGCCGTGCCCAGAGGCGAGTTGTGCAAGACTAAAAAGGCAGGGTAGGGACAGATTGTGAGGGTCTGGGAAGCTAGACTATGGGGTTTACCAGCACAGGTGTGAGCAGCTAACATGATCCCCTGCTTGGCTCTGTAACAGAGAACAGCAGTTAAAAGCTCAGCTTGTTTCTCAGCTTTTAAAATGGAGTTGTTAACAGTACCTACCTTGGAGTATTGTTCTAATAATAAAATGGATAGATAGGTATAATCAAAACAAGGCCTGGCAAATAATTTCTAGGAATGAGTTACTTATTATTTTATTATATTTGGTAATATTTTGTCGCCCTTGTGAGAGATTTCATGACCTTTGGGCAGGGCTAAGTAGGTATATTTAATTCTTTCCCTGACTTCTAAAGACTAAAATGAGAATAATTAATTCTCCTCACCCACGACAGCTAGAGATCTACATTCTGATTTTACTCCAAACAGAAAGAAGGAACTGGGCAGAATAAAAGGTCCAGAATCTGAGCTCCTGCCAGCACCTCCCCGAGTGCAACGCCTGTTTCTTCCACCATCCTCCCCTGGCCTCTGGAGCAGAGAGTCTTCCCATTAGGGCCCCGGAAACAGTGATTAAGATGGACATCTTCTGAGACAAAGCTGAAACTTTTTTAAAGGGAGAAAAAGGCTGAACTTCCACAGTATAAATATTACTAGATGGCCTCGGGCTCAGATGCCATTCACAAACTCTTCAAGCTGCGCCCTCGCAATTTATGACATTTAACAGAGCCCCTGGAGAGAACTTCAGTCCTGCTGCACTCAGAGCCAAATATTAGTCTCCTCGTGTTAATGAGGCCGAGTCAGGAAAGAGTAGAAGGGAGATCATTTAAGTGATTCTGCTTGTTAACTCTCAGCCCTCTTGCCTCTCGCCTCCTCTCCTCCCTCCCACCCAGGTCTGGAGAGAGACCTGGGAGCTTTCAGGACAGGATTCAGTATGCCCCCCTCACCACGCACCAGGGCACGAGCCACGTTATAGCTCATTGCACCTCACGTGTCGTAGGTTGCCTGGTCCCACCATCCCAGGGCATAGCTGGGAAGAAAGAACAGAAAGATACATAAGGAGGAATCCAACACGGCCATTGGCCCCACTCAGGCCTGCCTCCACTACCCCCTCTCTCTCCAGTCCTTAAACAGGTGTGGCTCTGCTGAAAACAATATTTAGGTCCCCTGCAAGGGAGGATCTGTAGTTTTATATGGGATAGTCCAGTCAAGGTCCACTGCCGGGCAGGGGGCCACTCATCTGCATCCTCCCTGTCCCCACCTCCTACACCTCATCCTGCTGACCTTGTCCTGGGCAGGGCAATTATGCTCTCTAAGCCTAGAACTGCCAGATTTCGTAAAAATGAGTAACTTCTAATATAAGTATGTCCCACACAACATTTGAGACTTATTTGTACTAAACAATTACTCCTTGTTTACTTAAAATTCAAATTTGGTTGAGCAGCCCGCATTTTATCTGGTAAACCTATCAAGGTCTTGGTTTCCTCATCTCTAACTGGAATATTAGACTGTTTGAGTGATTTCCAAAACTTTTTTAAAGGGCAAAGGCCTTCTATCAAAAGAAATCATACCCTGAAGCACAAGACATGAAGTCATTCAGAACAGAGTCACCCTGATTATGGCAAAAGCGGGTAGCGAGAGTTCTACTCCTACCTTTGGTAGAACCCAGGGAAGGGTTCTGTTTCAAAATCAAGGAAGTATCTAACCTCTGCAGTCCCTTCTGTGTCCACCACTCAAGGCTTTTAGTGGCCTTCACAGGTGAAGACCCTGCAAAACTTCAGGTCTTTACATCTGTTTGCTCCGCCAATAGAATTCTTCAAGTGTGCACTATCATGAGCAATCAAGAGCTCATCTCAAGATACTCCTGGTGGGGGCCAGCAGGTGGCATAGTGGTTAAAGGTGCTGGCCTCCCACATGGCCAACCACAGTTCAAGTCCTGGACCTGGTAGCTTGCTTTCTCACTTTCTGCCCCCCTCCCCCTCTATGAAACTGAAAAATAATAATAATAAATAAAGTTAAATAAAATCATTCTTAAAATTAAAAAAATGATACTCCTGGTCAATAACCCAATTCCAACTTGTGATTTGGGGACTAGGCCCCTCCTCTGTAGACACACGTCACAGAGATCAAGTGCTCAGAGGCTGCACAGTGAAGCCTTGCGTGGCAATGGAGAAAGCAACCAGGGACTCAGAGACCTGCACTGTCACTGTTTAGCTGGAGGACCTTGGGCCTTGGCCTTTCTAAATATCTATTCCTTGATAGTAGGAATACTGTTAAAGTAGTTAAAATAACATATATAAAAGAGCTTCATGAGTGAAAGAAGCCAAAACTCTCTGCCCCTGAACAAGAGTCCTTTCTTTTTAATTTATATAAAACTCTAAAATGCAAATTAATCTGTAGGAGCAAAAAAGCAGAAGAGTGGTTTCTTGGGGACAGGATAGTAAGGAGGGAAAAAGTAGGAGGGAGATGTGCAAAAAGGCACAATGGCACTTCGGGCAGTGATGGATAGGTTCACTATCTTGATTGTGGGACTGATGTCATGGTTTTATATATCTGAAAACATTTACCAAATTGTAGTCTCTAAGTACATGCAACTTATGAAATGTCATTTGTATCTTGATAAAGCTGTTTAGAAATAAATAAGCTTTAAACATTAAAAACTGATAAGCAAATATTATTTTCCTGGTTTTGCTTATTTTTATGCTGGAATATAAATATGGGAGCTAGCAATCACTCCTAGATTTAAGGATTGTTATTTCTTCCTAGAGCCAAGTGTATTTCTTTGAAAATGAAAAAAAAAATCAAGTTTGTATAATCATGAATATGCTCAAGGCTCAAGGAATGTTATTGCCTCAGAGATGCAAAGAACTTTGAATGTTTTCTGGGCCACCCCTCTGTAAAACGCACCCTCTACTCCTCTCCAGCCAGTTTCCAAGTCCTGTTGATTCTGTTTCTTACACATCTCCCCTCTCTCCCTAATTTCTCTACCTCTGCTGTTCTCACCTACTCCAGGTACTACCCTGCCAGTATGGACCACTCCAACTGCCTCCAGCTAGACTCTACACACCCTAGTCCTGCTTACCTCCAATCTATTACCCAGTTTCAGCTAGAATGATCCTTTTAAATGTAAGTGTGATCCTTCTAGGCTGCTGCTTAAGACCTTAGGTTAGTTACACCGCCTTAGATAAAGACCCCAGATCTCTACCATGGCCTCCAAACTAACATGATCTGTCCAGCCACAGACTGTATCACTCTTGTTTCCTCTGTTTAGCCAATCTAGACTTTTAAAAATGTACTGCATTCCTGGGTCTAACAGATGACATAATGGTGACATACATTGCTGAACTCTCACATAGCTGACAGAGGGTAGAGACCCAGACCCGGTGGCTTCAAACTCACTCCAGGCACATGTGCATATGTGCCCAAAATCCCACAAGGAGAATGGAGGAGAAGGGACTGAAGTGTGGCCATGGCCTCTGGGGGGGGTGATTTCTTGCTTCCTTACTCTCTGGAGAGCACACGTGTTCTATAGCAAAAAATCTCTCCCCCAAAAAAAGTGCCATACTCCTTCTCAACTCCGTATTTCCCACAGGCTATTTTCTGTGCCTGAAATATTCACTGCCCTCTGTCTTAAAGCAAATCATTGAGTTTCAGCAAAAAATCAGCAAAAATATCACTTTCTTAGAGAGGATTACTTAATTCGACAGACAAGATCTGGTCCCCGTAGTTTAAATTCTTGCATCATATTTTCCTTTTCATGATTGTGCTGTATTTATCTTCCTTCCGTAAGGACGTCAAAAATATCACTTTCTTAGAGAGGATTACTTAATTCGACAGACAAGATCTGGTCCCCGTAGTTTAAATTCTTGCATCATATTTTCCTTTTCATGATTGACTGTGCTGTATTTATCTTCCTTCCTTAAGGACGTAAACAGGAATTACAGCTATTTTATTTGTGCCTTCACCACCACAGTGTCTTATATATAGTAGGTAATAAGCTGTTGCTAAATTAATGAATGCAGAACTTTCTACTACAGTCATGTACTGTTCTGTTGTGGTCCATGTGCAACCCTCCTAAATCCTTAAAATTGTACTATTTTAATCCAAATTTACATGAAATTGTAGAAGCAATATGTACACTAAGATAACCTATGGCAAGTCTTGAAAAAAATTGAAGAAATTGGTCAATAACAATTAGATTAGAACACAAAATGTATTAGGTCATCAGAAAAGTCATGATGGGGACCAGCAGTTAGTGTAATGGCTATGTCGCTGAACTCCCATGTAGTCGACCACGGTTCGAGTCCTGGACCCGATGGCTTAAAACTCACACCGGGCACGTATGCATGTGTGCCCGATATCCCGAGAGGAGAATGGATGAGAAGGGATTGCAGTGTGGCCATCCCCCCGGGGAGTGATTTCTCGCTTTCTGTCTCTCTGTCTCTCTCTGTCTGTCTGGCAAGTGCACGCGCCCTATAGCAAAAATCTCTCCAAAAAAAAAAAAAAGTCATGATGTAAAATGCAGGACTTTTCTGATGACCCAATATTTTTATCTGCTAGATTGTCAAAGATCAATAATGCAGATACTGGGGCCAGTAGGTGGCATGGTAGTCAAGGTATTGGACTAACATGGCTGACCTCAGTTGGAGTCCTGGACGTGGTGACTTAAAAATCACACCAGGTGCATTTGCGTACATGCCCAAAAATCTCAGGAGGAGAATTGAGAAGTAGGGATTGCTGTGTGGCCATCCCCCTAGTGGGTGATTTCTCACTTTCTCTCTTACTCTCTCTCTCTCTGTAACCCTCTGGCAAGCACACACTCTCTATGGCAAAGACCTCTAAAAGAAAAAAAAAAGAATGTAGATACTGCTTTGTGCTAATTAAAGTTTAAGGAAACAAGCCATATCAATCATTGTCAGTGGAAATATAAACTTACACAAACTTTTGGTGAGTCAGTGGACGTTACATACTTAGATTTTAAATGCACACTACTTTGACACATCGATCACATCGATTCCACTTATGGACATTTATCCTTCAAATATATTCACATCATTGCACAAAATACAAAATGTATTATTGAATTGTTTACAATAGCAAAAAAGTGCAAACAAATCAGTTACTCATCAGAAATGGATTGGCTAAATAAAGCATGGTCAATTAAATTCTATTATACTTTTAAACAGAATAAAATGGATCGATATATTGTCAAATATAAACGTAACACACTAGTAGATAACATTTTGTAAAATAAATATTAACTATGCAAGGAGGGAGAAAAACCCAAGAAATCACGTACTGAATTGGAGAAAGTTAATTGGCTTTCCTAATTTACAGCAAAAATTTGTGTATTATTTTCATTTTTATAGTAACATATATTAGTTTTACAATCAGATTACTCAATTAAGATTTAAAGAATATTTGGAGACTATCTCATTAATTAATGTATTTTGTTGAAAAAAATGGACCCCAGAAAATCGAAGAATGATTTCTGTCTCTCCGAACATTTACTTTTTTTTTTTTTTTTTTTAACTATCAGGCACACACGCTCACTAAAGACACAGAGACAGAGAGAGAAAAAGTGAAAAAAAACCCTTCCAGAAAGATGACCACACTGCAATTCTTTCTCCTCTGTTCTCCTTTTGGGATTTTGGACATGCATGCACACATGCCTGGCATGAGTTTCAAGCTGCCATGAGTTTCAAATCAAGGTCAGTTGTGGGATTCCTGTGCCTTAATCACTATGCCTCCTGCTTACCCCAACATTTACTTCTTTGGTCTATATTCGACTTTTTCTTATCAAAGTTTTTCTTTGGGTGATTTCCTTTCTCCATGTGGTAGAATGTTCAAACACAGAAATGAGCATATGACTCTGGCTGGTCAATCCACATATGCATCCTCCAAGACACAAGGCTTGGTCCGGGA
>NW_006209014.1:461196-463455 GCF_000334495.1 Tupaia belangeri chinensis | reverse complement strand
TGTCAATTCCAATTATTTTCAGGAATTGTTATGGATACAGGGAGAAAGGACTTGATATCTTTTGCCCTTGATTGCTATTTATGATGAATATCTAAGTTTGAAAATATGCAGGCATATTTTTGCCATAACATGGGAAAATCCCACCTGGAAATGAATCCAAAGAGGAAAAGATGATGTAAGAGAGGAGACAAGGTCCCATCAGCATCAATAGAGCCACTGGATCCAGTTGTGCCTATGGCTTGCTCCATTCTCTCAAAATTCTTGTTTTCACTGACTAGCTTAAGTTTTGTTTTGGGGGTTCTGCTGTTGTTATTATTTTGTTTTTGTTTTTCAGAAAACAGCCACCACTGATAATTGCCCACCTCACAGAGCTCAAGGAGGGCTGAGTTATGGCTGACTCCCAGTACTATCACTTACCATTCCAGAGGCTGTTCCACCTTGCCAGTACCCCACCACAAACTGATGGTGATCAAAGGCTTCCTCTTTGGTGCAATTGCACACTTGTATAAACTTTCTGGAAGGCAACTTGACAATATATAACATGAGCCTTCACTTGGGGCCAGCAGGTGGCGTGGAGGTTAAGGTGGCTAGGTCCCATATGTGGTTTGAGTCCTAGATCTGGTGGCTTAAAAATCATGTTGAGTCCATGTGTGTGCATGTGTGCCCAAAATCGTGAGAGGAGAATGGAGGAGAAGGGATTGCAGAGTGGCCATCCCACTGGGGAATAATTTTCCACTTTTCTTCTCTGTCTCTCTGTCTTTGTCTTTCTGGCAAGCACACATACTATATATTCACCCGTGTGTGTGTAACACATTATTTTATTTATATATATATATATAATCTTCACTTTTCCATAACAAGAACAGAATTGTCAATGAACGGTCTTTTATCTTCTAAGCATAATTTTTTAATAAAGATAATTACAAAAGATGGAAAATCAGCTTGGAAAGGAAAATTATTTCTTCAATAGATCAGTTTATTGACATAACTCACATTAGTTTTAAATACTATCATATAAAGTATGGTGGAGAAAGAAATTTTGCTTCATAATTAGAAAAACTCACAATAAAATTTGCCAAGAAAAACAAAAACAAGCCACTTTGAAAATAAATACAGTCCATGCCAAAGTAGTATAAAATGAAGCCAAAAGTCTTCAAAATGAAAACATTTGTCCTCCTAATATTTTCTGAATTTTTTTTAATGGTTTCCTGAAACTGGTCAGACTGTCAAATTCAAGGGTTGCTGGGCTGTCCTGACTTGGCTCATTTGCTCTCTGTTTTTTCACCACTACTCCTTTTGGATTTATCTTTTTCCTTAACATCCGCTTTTTTGTCCTCTGCTCCCTTCTTGTGTTCTTCTATTCTAGCTTTCTTTACTCCTTTCTTATGATCAGCCACATTTCTACGACCTCCTTCACCCCCAGAATCTGAGAATTCTTCGTCACATGCTATCTGCTTGTCTGATGTTCAAATAGAAATTCAAGATCTTATCTGGTCTTCATCTTCATCTCCACTGTCTTCATGAACAGTGTCTTCTGGAATAGCTTGCATTTGGACACAAGGGGCATGAGGCAACATGTGCAAATTTTCAAATAATCGCTGCTTTATCCGTTCCATATATTCTGAAGAGTTCTGGTTTGTCATGTGTGAAGGAATAATACATAGTTTGAAGTCTGGTCCAAAATGCTCAAAGTACTCAATATGGCAACTCATTAGGAATCCCACAATCAAGGGCAACTGCAGTCTCCTATGTCCAACATCAAGCGACATTACAAATTGTGTATCCACCATCCCCAAGCATCAGTAATGGTAAGTTAAAAGTTTTGACAACTTCTATATACTTAGCATAACCTTTAACTGTTAGACCGAAGCAACCCAGTCTATCACCAGATAATGGTCTGCACCTCTCTGTAATACCACAGCACTAGGTTGACACATCTCCATCGCTTTGGGGATAATAGGTTTAAATATCTCCCCCTATGACTCATCACATATACCATCTCTCATTGGAAAATTTACAGCATACGGGAACCAGCAGTTAGCGTAATGGCTATGTCGCTGGACTCCCACGTAGTCGACCGCGGTTCGTGTCCCGGACCTGGTGGCTTAAAACTCACGCCGGGCACGTGTGCGTGCGTGCCTAAGATCCCGAGAGGAGAATGGAGGAGAAGGGATTGCGGCGTGACCATCCCCCCTGGGGGGATGGCCATGCCACAATCCCTTCTCTCGGGATTTTGGGCACACATGCAACAGCGCCTGG